>NC_090760.1:12735504-12740504 GCF_036898095.1 Palaemon carinicauda | reverse complement strand
TCTACATACAGTAGTTAATTCAGTTTTAGCCACTGTGTTTAGGTTGCAGTTTTACTTCTAAAGTAAATAAAGATTTTAATTTGGATTCGGGATGCTTTTATACGTGAGGATTTTTGTCACGAATAAGATATTAGCAAATGGGCATATGTCAGTCAATTCAACTATTTCTCACTTGGGATGTTTTCTTCTTACATGAAGAGAGTTATAAATTTTACCTACTTTTGCGCATAAAGCTTTTTGTAGGGTCTATAGTAAGCTTCTTGGTGTGGGGGGAGGCATATGGTACTTATTTTTTTTCTCAGGACCCATGCATTTTCTTTCTAGTTAATGTAGATTCCTTTCCTTTGGATTTTTTTTTTTTTTACGTTAAATCTTGTTTATAACCTCAGTCCTGCCGTTATAACTCAGATTCTTGATGGCTTATCTACACCAGATGACTGCCTAGTCCCTCTTGTCTGTGTGACATTTATTTGCTGCAGTCTTGTTCAGAATCTGTACGAGTTAATGTTTTTCCAAGTTTGTCGATGGCTCAACTTTTAGCATTTATGACCATTTTTGTTTCCAAAAAGCTGGTTTTAAATTTTGATATGAATATGTATCTACTGTATGTAATCAAATATCGATAGATATTTATGTGATTAAATTTCATGCATGTAAATGGTAATTGTAAAGTGAATCGTATATTTACAAAAGCTTCAAGTATGTTTCCCCCACCAACACCCAATAGCGTGTACTAATGTGTCTATTTATCAGTTTCTTTGTTCGTTTCACAATCTTCTATTGTCTTTTGAGGCTCCTTCACAGCCTTTCCCCCTGCCCGTTTTCACCAGTATCATTCAGACCACCAGATGTTCTTGTCCATCATATCCAAAGGATCGTACCATAGACCAGTCCCCTCATTTTTCCTTTGTGCATTCTTCAAAACTTGTTTTTGGTCATGTTTACTTCTGTTTGGGTCGCAGTAAGGGAAAATTGGACAGTATCTATATTGCCAGGGAATTGGTTGGATTTCGACGGTGGGAAAAGGTCTCCAATTTCTTTACATTTTTTTTATGAATATAATCCAAGGTTATTGATAGTATAGGACTCTATAATTGAGTTTTGATCCAATCTTGCATCATTTTTAATTAGGCCGTTGAATATTTCTCTTGGTTTACATACATGGCACTCACACTAATAGACCTCTTGTTATAACAATCTCTTGTCGTATTTCCTATCTTCAGGCTCTCATGAAGTAACCATTTTATCTCCTTAATAGAAAGTGATCCTTGGATACATTTTTTTACAGACTTGAAGGAAGGCCGTCTCTGGTTCTTTGATTTTGATAGCATTGTAAGATATGAAATCCAGTGTCTCGTTATATTATTATTATTTTTATTACTATTATTATTATCATTATTATTATTATTATTATTATTATTATTATTATTATTATTATTAGCTAAGCTACAACCCTAGCTGGAAAAGCATGATGTTATTAAGCCCAAAAGCCTCCAAGAGGGAGAAATAGCCGAGTAACGAAAAGAGGCAAGGTAGTAAATAAACTACAAGGAAAGAAATGAAGATTTAAAATAGAATACCTTAAGGACAGCAATAACAGTAAAATAAATCTTTCATATATAAACTATAAAAACTTAAAAAAAAAAAAAAAAAACCACAGGTTACATAGGTCTCAGATAAAGCCAACAGCCTTATTAGTACTCTGATCCCTGGAAGACTAGTTTTTTATTTTATACGAATGACAGCTCGGCCGACAACCTAGTGTCCTTAAGAAAGAAAGGAAAAGGGAGATCGAATTTCTATTGAGTAAAGCTTCTGTTAACACTGAATAAACTGGAATATCCCTTGTTCATGAAATATTCATGTTCTATTGCTTGGCATTATTTTGTTGATTTACGAAAGCACTTTGGTGAACTACACTTTAGAACTAAGACTTTTATAAGATATTCTCCGTATTGATGTCCACATATCATAAAGACTTGTATTATTATTATTATTATTATTATTATTATTACTTGCTAAGCTACAACCCTTGTTGGAAAAGCAGAATTCTATAAGCCCAGGGGCCCCAACAGGGAAAATAGCCCTGTTAGGAAAGGAAACGAGGAAAAATGAAATATTTTAAGAACAGAAACAACATTAAAATAGGCCTCTCAACTTGGTTTTTAGTTGTAAAGCTTTGGGAAAGTAAAGACAAGAAGAGAACTCATTTGTCTTGTAGAATTTTCTTCACAGAATATTTCGACTTATTGTAACTACCGTTCGAAAGCCATGATAGAAAACGAACTAGAATAAGAGAGATAAACTGGATTGAGTTTGTGTTACGGAATCAAGTTAAATGGCTACTGCCGACTTAATTGAAAACTTTAATTTTAAGGATGTTTAAATGATATAATGTGCATCACAAAGCAGTTTTTAATAAGTTTGCCCTTATATATGTTTTTTTGCTCTTTCACTTGTATGTGACATATACTTTTAATTAATTCTTTAATTGATTTCGGAAGGGAATCGAACTGAATTTATCGTAACTTGTAAAAGTAATGAAATATTTATACCAAAGTTAAATATATCAATGATAATATATAAACTAGTTTGAGGCAAGGGCCAGATTTACATGTATTCATTGAAGCTTTCTTGGAGCATGAATATCTTTCTCAGTTACATTATTAAGGAAAATCAATATGCAACCGTAAGATGCGATTAGCTCCAGTGAACAGATCCCCTCCGTGGATTAGCTTGCCTCCAGGGCGCCTCTCTCTCTCTCTCTCTCTCTCTCTCTCTCTCTCTCTCTCGTGTTTTGGTAGTAACGTTTACAAAATTAGTATCTTATAAGAAGTGCATCATGTAAGATTAAACTGCGTATGTTGGTTCATTATTAGTGATTTATTGGTATATGTTTTTAGCTTCACAAATCAAAGTGTATTTAACGCCTAAAATAGATTTTTGCTAAAAATAAGCGTACGGAAATAAGTTTTTTAATATATTTGTTGTAATTGTGGGTAGTGTTATAAACGAAAAGCCGTTTTAATATATCTAGTTATTTTTATTGCATTTTAAGTAATATATTTTTCGTATTGATGGTAACTGAAGGGTAAACGCCTGAAATTTCATCTAAATTTCGTTTTATATTGATCTTAATATTACTTAATAATTTATATGTAAACATATAAATCCTGGTTCCTATTATTTATTTACATAATATTCTTCAATCATTACAATGCGTACTTTTTCATACTCAGATCGCATTGCTTCTTATTTAGTTTTTAAATACCAAAATAATCTAATATTTTCGAAAACATAATTGTGAAGGCAGTCTGATCGAACAATTCGATCTCGGTATGCTGTAGGAAAGTGGCTCAGTTGCAGCAACGGGAATACAGTGAAATATAACCGGAAAAAAGAATCCTCAAGGGAATGATTGTAGTTAAGCAAACATTAAAAACCAGGTAGACGAAAAGCAAAGAATTTCTAGCGCCGGACGAGGACGGAATAGTGCTGAGAGAGAGAGAGAGAGAGAGAGAGAGAGAGAGAGAGAGCGTGTGCGTGTGTGTGTGTGTGTATGCAGTTTGAAGAGGATTCGATAGGTGAGAAAAGGAGGAGCGAGGAACGAGTGAGAGGGTGAGGAAGGGAGAAGCAAATGCGATTGTAAAAGCAGTCTTAGCATTGGCTTACTCGTCTCGGTGCCTGGGGGAGAACAGAGGGGTTTGGAAATGAGGCAAGGAGGGTCGAACCAGAGGGGGGTGGGGGTGGTGGGAGGCAATGCACTGAAGAGTGGAGGAGGAGAAGGAGGAGGAGGAGAGTGTAGCGATGACGATAGGAGAAAGGGGAAGAAGAGCATCAAAGGTGAAGGACGATTGAATGTAGTTATCGAAGAAAACTGATAAATGGAACACACTTTGCGTGGAGAGAGAGAGAGAGAGAGAGAGAGAGAGAGAGAGAGAGAGAATGTTATTTTCCTGCCTGTGTTTATCTTACATTTGCATAAAAAATAAGAGGGAATTGACAAGATCGATTGCCGATTACATACGTCGCTGTATATACCTGGAGTTGTTATGAATAACAGGCTTATTTAGAGAGAGAGAGAGAGAGAGAGAGAGAGAGAGAGAGAGGAATTAGTTTAAAATAGATTGAATGTCATGAGTTGACATATGAGATTGATGAAATTCAAATGGAATCCACATTGAATAATTACTTCTACTTATAATACTATTACTACTAATGCTAAATATTGATAATGATGTAATAATAATGATGATAATAATAAAATCATAATAGTAATGCCTCATCCGGAAGAGCATCGGAAAGTGATGCCCATTGGTATGCATCCTTGCAGCTCTGGATGCAGATCCAAGAATTGTTGCGACGAAATAGTTGAAAAGCAACAGGAGGAATGCAAAAGAACCTTTCCCTCCCCCTCTACATTCCCCCTATGGACCCCACCCCTAAAACCCATCTCTTCCTATAGCATTCCCTGCTGTCCACGCACTGACCGCAACTCTTGCTGAATAAGCGTGGGACTGCATCTAGGGTCTACCCCCATCCTCCTTCCCTGGAACCTCTTTACACCACCCTCCGTCTGCCCAGGTCCTTGGACAACAAACACAAGGAATAATGTAGTGTGAGGATGAAGGAGGGAGATGAAGAGTAGGCAAAGTGAACAAGCAAGAGGAAGAGGAGGAGGAGGAGCAGCAGCAGGACTGCAACTGCAAGGTTTCAACCGTCACACGTGTGTTTGAACGCGCGTGCGCGTCTGCTTGTCCGTTCTTGACCGTTGCTTGACCGTTGCCTGGCTGTCAAAGGCGATAATAAGATTAATAACGGCTCCTCTCCAGCGTGTGATGGTGCTTTTGGTGAGGATGGGCTGAAGGACTGAATTCTAGGACAGGGATTACGAGTCAAGCCTTACTTGATCCAGATCGAGAGAGAGAGAGAGAGAGAGAGAGAGAGAGAGAGAGAGAGAGAGAGAGAGATTATCCGCTCACATAATTTATCAAATGTTA
>NC_090760.1:12715504-12728004 GCF_036898095.1 Palaemon carinicauda | reverse complement strand
ATATATATATATATATATATATATCAATAGGAAATATATTCAGCTCTTTGAGACTCGACCACACGTACACATTTTGTATTATATATATATATATATATATATATATATATATATATATATACAGTATATATATATATATATATATATATATATATATATATACAGTATATATATATATATATATATATATATATATATATATATAAATGCATAAAGTTGTAATGGTAAATGTTAGAATTATAAGCAACTGAAATCGAGATAGCAGAATATTCCAAAAGTAGAAACAAATATCAAAATAGAAAATAATTAGATTGCCGTAATTATACTTTGAAATATTTCTTTTGGTGGAAGCTTTTTTTTTATTGGATATTAAACTTATGAACACATTTACACTATCATGAAATCTATAATACTTTTTTTTATGAATGCATGCCAAAACGATTATATTTCTATTCTTGTTTACGAATATTTCACCTTTGCTAAATTGGATTTCCATGCATGTGTCGTCACAAAGTAATTACGTACCTGCAGCTGATTGTCCTAAGGTGACTATTTTCATTTCTATCACTCAACACGCTCAGTTTAATGGACTTTGCTTATTATATACCGGAAGGCTTATCTTTGATTCCCAATAACATTCTAACCTTTAGTCATCTGCTAATCACTTCGGCTGTTCTTGATCTGTAATGTAAAAGCTAAGTTGAACCTGAGCGATTCCTTTGCATGTTTGAGTATATATACGTATATCTTAAAGTATGTTTGTTCAAACGAATGCATATCCGTGTATGTGAGGCGGCTGGTTTGCCATTGATGTGTTTTACCTTCGTCGTTTGGTAATGACGAACTGCATCAGTTGTATGCGCTGAATATAATGAAGGAAAAGCAACTTGCGTCACTTTGTACATTGATAATACAGGCGGCCATTTGTAAGAGCTCTTAGTAGATTTAGCAATAACAGCAGTGTTTAAAGTCACTGTTAACTCGCAAACAGTTTAGCGTCAATGGCAAATAAGCAGCTTGAGGGCTCTCTCTCTCTCTCTCTCTCTCTCTCTCTCTCTCTCTCTCTCTCTCTCTCTCTCTCTCAGGGCAAAAGCAGGTGCTGGGATGCAAGCAGGAGAGAAGGAAACCTACTTAACCAGTTGGGGGCGACAGAAGGAATTGAAAGAAGGGAAGTAGGGATCGGGGTAGGGATAGGGGTAGAGGGATAACTCGAGGAAGTGGGATTCGTGGAGGGAGAGGAGCGTTCACAAAGGACAAGTTCGCTCCTCAATGCAATACAGTCCACGTTATTTACGTTCGGAAGACTTTTTTGTTGCACCTGATCTCATACGAAGGGAGGGACATGGGCAAGGTAGAGAGCAAGGAGTATGTGTCCGGGAGAGTGGGAGGTAGGGGATGGGAGTCAGGAGATGGGTCCTTGTTTGGGAGTTGGGGAGGGGGGAGGATTTAAGGGGAATTGGGAGTTCATTCCTCCTACTTAAAGGATCATCATACCTTTAGCTTCGCTAATTTGATCGTGCTTTCTGTAGGTCTCGGATAGGCAGCGTAGTCAGTGTTTTCATTATATTTTTCATGTTGAAGATATCCTTATTTTGAATGTGATCATATATGAGTGTATATAAATACATACATACACATTATCTATCTATCTACCTACTTATCTATTACTGTATATACAGTATATGTGTATGTAGTTAAATGCATATTTACATAAATTATTTATGTATTGATGATATAAATATATTTAAATATATGATATATATATATATATATATATATATATATATATATATATATATATATATATATATATTATATATATATACTCTAATGTATGTATTTATATACTCTATATTAATGTGTATGTATATATATATATATATATATATATATATATATATATATATGTATATATATATATAGGCTATATACCATAATAGACAGAAACTTTATTCAAACATGTGTGTTTATATGTTATACTGTATATAGTATCTATATTTTTCTATAAATTTATACACATATATATATATATTACATATATATACACATATATTATATTTATACACATATACATATATATGTATATATGTATGTAAATATATATATATATAACATTATGAATTTATACATATAAATACATATATATTTATATATATATATTATGAATTGATATATATATATATATATATATATATATGTATATGCATATCTATGTATATATATGATTATAGATTTATATACATGTATATATGTATGATTATGAATTTATATATATATATACATTAGATATACATATATATATATACAGTATATATATATATATATATATATATATATATATATATATATATATATATATATGGTTTTGAATTATATGTAAATATATGTATGATTATGAATTTATATACATATATATATATATATATATATATATATATATATATATATATAGTGCATATGTATGATTATGTATATATAAATATACACGTGTGTATATATACTGTATATATATATATATATATATATATATATATATATATATATAATTTGTATATATGTATATGTATATATATATTATATATATTATATCCTTTCTCTTAATTTTCCCTTTGGTCTTTGATCTCGAAGCTGAGAAAATTTTATTTCAATATGTATCGGTGGCTTATTTGCACAAAAATCTGGAATGCCTGATAATATATGTATATATATATATATATATATATATATATATATACATATATATATATATATATATATATACATATATATATATATATATATATATATATATATATACTGTATATATATATATATATATATATATATATATATATACTGTATATATATATATATATATATATATATAAATATATATATAATGTATATATATTTATGAATATATATATATATATATATATATATATATATATATATATATATATGTATATATATTATATATATTTATCATATATTATATATATATATATATATTATACATATATGTATATGTATATATATTATATAATATGCATATGTATGTATATTATATAATATATATATGTATATACATTATATAATATATATGTATATATATTATATTTGATATATATATTTATGAATATATATATGTATATATATTATATATATTTATCATATATTATATATATATATATATATATAGTACATATATGTATATGTATATATATTATATAATATGCATATGTATGTATATTATATAATATATATATGTATATATATATTATATAATATATATGTATATATATTATATTTGATATATATATATATATATATATATATATATATATATATATATATATATATATATATATATATATGTATATATATTATATTTGATATATATATATATATGTATAATTATATTTGATATATATATATATATATGTATATATATTATGTATAATATATATGTATATATAATATATAATATATATGTATATATATTATATAACACAGTATATATGTATATGTATATATATTATATATATAATATATAATGTATATGTATATATATAATATATATATATAATTTATATATATATATATATATTATATATATAATATATAATATATATGTATATATTTGTATATTATATATATATATATATATATATATATATATATATATATATATATATATATATATATATATATATATATATATATTACTCCTCATACAATAAGTACCTAATATGTGCTTTGGGTACCATATGTTAAAATATGTAAATCGTTCGCAAGTTGTATTAACTTTGCTCTTAACTCCAATATAGAATTACGATAATCTTTTGAATCAAAATAGTATGAAGATGGTCTAGCCTAATGCGTGTTTACGACTCCTGGACAAACAAATTTTTTTTTCAATCTTTTTACGAGAATATTCTCCAACCTTAGCTACAGTAGATATTGCCCATAGTTTTCATCTCTTCTTGGAGTTTATAAACAATATGAAGATTTCTCTTATGTTTTTTTCTATATGTATGCTATTCCTTTCAATATAGGCTCATACTGTTTGATAATAAAACTTCTGCTTATGTTTTGGTAAAGAAGTTTGTAAATATACTTTTAACACAGCATTTCCTTATTCTTTTCAAATATTAAAAGGAAGAGGTAGAGTTACCCAGCTAGAGCGTCAGTTGTGAAGGACTACTAAATAAGAAAGATGTCATATATCGGTTATTGTTTTCTGACGTTTTCCATAGTTTTCTCTTTTTTCAAAGGTTTCTCGGCGTTTTTCAGTGGGTCTGTTGCATAAAATTATGTAATGCATTTTATTGAGTTGCAATTAACACTGAAATTTCCTTTAAATGTATTGGTGAAGTAATTGTTTTATCATTTATTATCAAGTTTGTTTGGAATATTACTATTAGCATCAATTTATTTCGTGGAGCTTGCAAATCTATATTATTACTACATGACACCCTTGTCTAGCCTACTCTCCTCGTGTGATTGTCTCTAAATGAATGGTTTATGTGAGGTTGCTATATTGTCCTTCTGTCGTAAAAATGATCAAAATAAGGCTGGATTTGAAAAGTTTGGTGAATCTTTTATTTTTCTTGAAATTTTGAATTGAAGAATCTGAGGATCATTGCAGCTCCTCTTAGTAAGAGCGAAGGAAATTCTCTGAGAAATAGAAATCTATACAAATAATCCCGCAACAAAGAAAAGAAATCGGTATTCCTATGACCGCCTCTTCTGTATAGCAATCAAAATTGACCCTTAAATGTAACTCTATATACATAAGTATTTATAGCACGTAGGAACAGTGCGAAAGATAACCTCGCCTCGTATGCAGGGTACCTAAAAGAAAATGGATTAAATAGGCAGGAAGGTATTAGTGAACAAATAGGCTTCAATTAAAAATACCCAACCCATTTGTTTTGGTGTTTGTCTATGTCAATTAGGAATGGAAATTAATTTCAAACGGAACACGCTTTTACGGACGGTTCCAAGTTGAGCCAATGGAAAAAAGTCTAATTACGCCTAAAAAATCGGAAACAATTGGATAATGGTGTGACCTCTTTCTCCTCTTGCTTGCGGTAACATTGTAATTGATATAGATCGTTCGGTGAGTTTGTTCTGTTGACGTAAATTCAACGTGGTAGAGATTTCTTGCTGTTTTGACACTCGGGTGGAAAATGTAAATCAATCGATAATTAAGAGGAATCGGTATGCCACTGTTATGTATGTTATTCATTATTAATAGAATCATATGTCGATTGTTCACATATGCTTATTAGGATGTAAGCCTCTACGAGTGTTTGTTTTCATGGATAAAGGCGACCACAACCTTCTTTGAATGTATGTATGTCTTTATTTTTGGAAAAATGGACAAATAGCTCTCTCTCTCTCTCTCTCTCTCTCTCTCTCTCTCTCTCTCTCTCTCTCTCTCTCTCTCTCTCTCTCTCTCATGTCGGGAAAGATGAATCGTTGTTTTTTAATTCTTTCAGATATTTGAACCTTTCGTTTTATACGAGTGTGTGTGTGTATATATATATATATATATATATATATATATAAATATATATATATATATATATATATATATATATATATATATATATATATATATATATATATATATATATTATTATTATTGTTATTATTATTATTATTATTATTATTATTATTATTATTACTTGCTAGGCTACACCCCTAGTTGGAAAAGCAGGATGCTATAAGCCCAAGGGCTCCAAGTGGGAAAATAGCCCAGTGAGGAAGGGAAAAACGGAAAATAAAATATTTTATGAAGACTAGAAAAATTAGAATAAATATCTTATATAAACTATAAAAACTTTAACAAAACAAGAGGAAGAAAATAAGATAGAAGAGTGTGCTCGAGTTTACCCTCAAGCAAGAGAACTGTAACCCAAGACAATAGATAGATAGATCGATAGATAGGTAAGTGCGTAAAAGGCTGATATTATTCCTTAGAGGATATGCTTTATTAAAGAAAATTTGAAGTAAAATTAGGGATAAATGTATCTATATTTATCTTATTCTAATTATACACAAATGGCAGAAGAGAAGCCAAAACCCTTGATCGTAATTCACCCAAAACATCAAGTTTTCAGTGATCAGACTAAATTGTTCCACACAAATTAATTCAAATTCCGGGGAAAATTCCGAGCTCATTAAAGCATTTTATGCAATCTACAGGAAATAAAGACGTCCGATTATTTGTCATTATATTACTTTTAAGATGAGTAAATATTTCAATTGTGGTGAATTAGGATTCTTTTATACAGTATACTTGAAAAACCCATAAATTTGATCGGAAATTATCCGTAAAAATACATTGTTCTCAGCTGCGTTTCAGTAAAATACAGGCGGCTGTAATTTTTACCCCAATTTATTATCTTTTTCATGCTCAAAACGGTAAATGCCTGGTAACATTTATTCCAGGATTTTTATCGTTTTTTTTACTGTATATTTCTAAGTGTAGATTAATTATTACAATTTTGTAACACATCCACGTTTTATGAAATTCAACTCGTAAAAGGAAATATTCTTGGAGAACCTTAGCACTAAATAAGGACGTCATATATTGTAGAAACTTCCTTTTTGTTAATGGCCTTTAGTCTCTTTTTGGACGTAGTAAATGAAAGATAGCAAGTACATACATACTGTTTAGTATAGTTTATTGCACCCATTGTAATAAACCAAGGTACTCAAGCATGTCGTTGTTATTATCTTTATACATAGAATGAGTCATATTGTTTAAGATAGCTCTCACGGAGCGTTTATGTTATCCATGATCCCAGAACAATTTATGATGATAAAGAAATTTCCAGTGAATGTTTTCATGTTGAACAGGCTGGTACGGGTGTGTCTTCATAGATTATATATGATATTATTATTTTAACTTTTTTAGTGATCTTAAGCTATTTCATAATTTTATTCATTTTTTCCTATAGTTTATTTCCTTATTTCCTTTCCTCCCTGGGTTATTTTTCCATTTTGGAGCCCAAGGACGTATAGGACCATGCTTTAACAACTATTGCAGCTTAGCCAGTAATGATAATAATAATAATGGTATATTGGCTTCTTGTTCGTAAAGGAACTTGGACTAGGACTAGATTCTGGGTTATGCATTGAACAAAAACTTGCTTGAAGACCATGGGACCTCGTACATTCTGTGTTAAGGTAATTATACTTCCTATATTCCTGAATAAAGAATGTAGTTTATAGATTTTCGGCCAGGGAGAAAGCTTTTTATATTAAGACTAATGTTAAAACGAAGTTTTCGAAGAATTCACTTATGTAGTAAGGGAAGTCTTGATAATATCTTAATGTTACTCTTCTTAAAATACCTTATTTTTCCTTGTTTCCTTTCCTCACTGGGCTATTTTCCCTGTTGGAGCCCCTAGGCTTATAGCATCTTGTTTTTCCAACTAGGGTTACAGCTTAGGAAGTAATGATAATAATAATAATAATAATAATAATGGAGTTGGACTGTTTTGGAAATTCTACATATCCGTGACCAAACTGATGGTAGACACGGTCTGCATTGTCACGGAGGGTACCGTACAACCCTTAGTATTCAGGAGCTGGAGAACGCGCGGGCGCCTACCAGTTGAACGGGTTGCATGACAGATGAGGAGTTCCAGAGAGGGGAGATCTGCATTCCATGATTCACCCGGGCTGGTTGTGTCCGTGCAACATTTGGCTTTCTTGTTCTCGTGCTCTTTTCACTCTCATGGAGTCCGATGCAGAGTTCTTGGTCCTTTTACTTTTTCACTCCAATTTTTTATAGTTTATTTATGAAATATGTATTTTAATGTTGCTAATGTCTTAAAATGTTATTTTAATTGTTCATTACCTCTATTATAGTTTATTTATTTTCTTATTTCCTTTCCTCACTGGGTTATTTTTCCCTGTTGAGACCCTTGGACTTATAGCATCCTGCTTTCCCAACTATGGTTGTAGCTTACCTAGTAACAGCAAGATTATAGAATGCACAAAGTTTATAAATTTATTTGTAAGCAAGTTTCATGCGATAAAAATGACAGTATGGTTTGTTGATTTTGGATATGTGATTTTGCAATGATAAAATAAAAATATTAGTTTTGTAAGTAAAAAGGAAAAACGCAAGGAACCTGAGTACTAATTATTATTATTATTATTATTATTATTATTATTATTATTATTATTACTTGTTAAGCTACAACACTAGTTGGAAAAGCAGGATGCTATAAGCCCAGGGGCTCCAACAGGGAAAATAGCTCAGCGAGGAATGGGAACAAGGAAAAAGAAAATATTTTAAGAAGAGCAACAATATTAAAATAAATATCACTTTATAAACTATAAAAACTTCAAAAACACAAGAGGAAGAGAAATAAGATATAAGATAGAACAGTGTGCCAAAGTGTACCCTCAAGCAAGAGAACTCTAACCCAAGACAGTGGAAGACCATGGTACAGAGGCTATGGCACTACCCAAGATTAGAGAACAATGATTTTATTTTGGAGTGTCTTTTACCTTGCAGGTAAAGAATTATATTTTGAATTCTAGAAGCAAAGGTAAAAATACCCTGACATAAATAAGCGCGGAATACCTAAACCCGACCAGATGTCTCCTTGCAGGATGGTTACCTCGAATGAAAGTAGCAACAAGTAAGTAACGCTTGATATACGCTCACTTGCTAATCTAACGGCTGCAGTGCTCGTAGATACGAAAACGAAGGCAAAAACCCCTCTCTCTCTCTCTCTCTCTCTCTCTCTCTCTCTCTCTCTCTCTCTCTCTCTCTCTCTCTCTCTCTCTCTCTCTCTCTCTCTGGGACCCGCCTTCCAAGTTATTTACTCTGAATTGGATTTCATCATCTCTAACCAAACGGTGCATTATTTTTCTTTGGAATGTAGAGCGTAGAGAAAGGTTCCCAGATACAGTTTGTGAGGTTTGATATTGGAACTTGAAACATTCTATATTTGGTTAAAGAGAAATGTGTGTTAATTACAAACAATTACTGTGAAAGAAATTAAATGTAAACAAAAGTTAGATAAGGTCCGGGTGGGCATAAGTTTTATCAATGTTAGACATAAAATTTTGGTATACCCTTTGGGTGTGGATAACCAGTTATATAAAGTTTACGATGTCTTCCTGTAGTTGCTAATGAAAATGTCCTGTGCTGTGATGGAAGCATTGCATTTCTGGTGCACGGGTTGCAAAGATAATGAGAGAGAGAGATTTAGCGAGAGTATATAAGAAAAGGTTGAAAACGAAAACTGGAATCGGTGGGAAGGTCCCAAGCATTGGATAAAGAAGTCGAAGACAGGCAACTCCCGAGGAAGGGCAGCTGGCCACAGGGAAAAGCTTGCTATAAAAAGGGAGTGGAAACACGATAAATTACACCTTGTCCTGCATGTGCGGACGGATCCAAGTCTGGTTCCGGCGTGGGAAAAAGAGAGATGGACAACCTATTCTTGCAACTGACCAGAGGAAAGAGAGAGCGAGAGAGGGAGGGACAGGGAGGGAAAGAGAGTTTATTACTTGTGTTATGTCCTCTGTTGCAGTAACTACCTATCGTTTAGATTTATGCATAGTGTTCAAGCTTGCAACTGTGTTTTCTAGTATGAATTGCCCCTATTTAGAAATCAGGACTTAACATTTTTTTTAGATATAAGTTCTATTTCAAGGAAAGATTTGATTGCGAAAGGAATGTTAGTTGAGCTTAGAAAAGATATCTCAATCCTTTTGATGTGACCAGGCCCAAGGTGGAAGATGATACAGAAAACAAAAGTAAATCTTGATAATTTAAACTAGTTATTTTTGACTTAAAAGACAATCGTGGCAAAGTAGGAATTTTTGAACGATAAAAATGGTTTTAGCCATTTGTCCTTTCCAGTACTAGCGTCCGTGTGAGGACAGGCGCGTAGCTTCTTGGTGACGAGACCTTTCCAGTTTCCATTATACCTCTGCTCCTCGGCCCTTCCTGTTTGATATCGCTCGGATCATCTTGTTATGATATATGCACAGTATTTATGTAGTTGTCGATATTTTATTTGTATCATCTCTTAGTTTTGCCTTAGTCATATATTATTTAGTATTTTGATCAATTTGTATTTGTTTTGTTACTTCAGCTTGTCTCCTAATAAATGTTTGATTACACTGCCCATTTTCGGAAAGCTCTTTATATAATGGGCATTTTAATGATATTAAGTGGTCTTGAAGATCTAGGATATTTTTGAAAGCTGTAAATCCTTCGTTTATATGTTAGAGAATGGTGACTAGCTTCTCTTGTGTCTGTGAAGTCATCACTTCGAATTCCGTAAAAAAAAAAAAAAAAAAAAAAAAATCTATTAAAAATAGCTCCTTGATTCTGTATTTGATCATCACTACAGGTTTGGTAATTTAGAAAAGCGGCCTGGTTCTGGAATCGAATGTAATGAAATTGATGATTTAACAGCTTTTAGTAATTGTATTTTTTTTTTTAAGTTTATAAGATGGTGTGACAACTTCTAAGCTTCCTTAGTAATGGAAATTTTACAAGATTTGATTATCTGTGGTACTAGCTGTGCTTATACATCAGTTGATTATTTAATGCTAGGAGGATTTCTCGTAATAGGTGCTTGCTAGAGAATTTCCGTGTGACACAGGTGTTAGAAAAGTTAGATTGATAATTTTCCTAGTGGCATTTCATTTTTCAGAGGAGGTATTATTATTATTATTATTATTATTATTATTATTATTATTATTATTATTAGCTAAACTACAAATCTAGGGCTCCAACAGTGAAAAATAGCCTAGGGAGGAAAGAAAATAAGAAAATAAACTACAAGAAAGGTAATGAACAATTCAACCTCATCATCATCATCTACGCCTATTGACGAAAAGGGCTTCAGTTTGATTTCGCCAATAGTCTCTATCTTGAGCTTTTAAATCAGTACTTCTCTATTCGTCATCTCCTACTTCACTCTTTATAGTCCTCAGCCATGTAGATCTGGGTCTTCCAACTCTTATAGTGCTTTGAGGAGCCCAGTTGAAAGTCTGGTGAACTAATCTCTCTTGAGTACGAAGAGCATGCCCAACCCATCTCCATCTGCCCCTCACCATGATTTCATCCACATATGGCACTCGAGTAATCTCTTATAGTTTTATTTCTAATCCTGTCCTTTCATTCAACTCTCAATATTCTTCCGAGGGCTTTGTTCTCAAATCTACAAAATCTGTTGGTTATTGTTTCATTGTCATACCACGACTCGTGTCCATACAGTAACACTGATCTCGCAAAACTGATATATAACCTGATTTTTGCGTGTAATTTCAGGCGATTTGTTTTCCAAATTTTATTTAACTTGGTCATTGTCTGATAAGCTTTTTTCAATCTTTCATTGAACTCCAATTCTAAAGACCCTGTTTTGGAGATCATAGTTCCTAAATATTTAAATGATTCTACTTCATTCATCCTTTCTCCTTCCAATGATATTGGAACAATTAAAATAAGATATTTTAAGAACAATAACCATGACATCAGGTGACGAATGTACTTTCAGAGATGTTGCTGCAATGAGGTAGAGATGTTTCAAGTGACAGCTATTTGCCAGAAGCAATTTCAAATGGCAACTTAGTTGCAATATTGTATCTGCGAACTAGACGTAGTTCAGGCAACGACTATGTATAAGATATTTTTCAAATGTCCATTGTTGTAAAACTAGGCTAGATATTGCATGTAGTAATGTACAATACTTACTTTTGAGCATAAAGCGACCACTGTTTGAATGGTTAATCACTACATTAGAACTAATTTAGGACAAACACGGGTAGAAACTGGTGTATTTTGCATGAATGCAATACAATGCGCTCTGCACTTAGTGGATTCAGGATCTACAATCTTTCATTCAATTCAATTACTACTTTATGAATTTTGGATATCAAGAAAAGGCCACTCTTCAGTCATAGAGCTCAACTACATGAAGTGATATCGGTAATTTATATTTATCAACTTCAGGGAGACCATTCGGTTATGATCTGATGATCATCTATTATGAGCATTAGGTTAGGTTAAGTTAGGACAGTGAGTTTTACCATTGTATTTTTCTCTTCAGGAACCGTTTTCCTTACTATTCTTTGAATTAGAGGTATCACAGTCTTTTTAGAGGGAAGATATTTAATTTGTCTTAGAAAGAATATTAAAGGAACTTTGTCATTAATTACATAGTTATTTTACCCCATCAATTAGTTGAGATTTTATCATGATTGTTCTCAAATAAAAAATAAAATTTTCATGTAGTTATTTCCATTATAAAAGATTACTGTTGACCACATATATAATTTCTCTCCCAAACACTAATTTCCACTTTTATTTTATCTTTAGGTATGGTAACCAGATCTTCTAGGAGAAGGACACTCCAAAATCAAATCATTGTTCTCTAGTCTTGGGTAATGCTATAGCCTCTGTACCATGGTCTTCCACTGTCTTGGGTTAGAGTTCTCTTGCTTGAGGGTATACTCGGGCACACTGCTCT
>NC_090760.1:12708004-12710504 GCF_036898095.1 Palaemon carinicauda | reverse complement strand
TTGTGAGCCATAAGCAAGTGTGGACCACACATGTTTTCAGTGCTCGTACTCTTGTCTGAATCTCTTTCCTGTTGTTTTTTTAATAGTTTTCATACTGTTGAATGTATTTTTTTGATATTAGTATTTCTTTTCTATTTCTTCATTATATCTTGCATCATGTGTTATACACACACACACACACACACACACATATATATATATATATATATATATATATATATATAAATTTACATATATATACAGTATATATATATTATGTATATATATTTTATATATATATGGACCCTACTTTTCCCATTGTCACCTATACTTTAATCAAGGATTGTCTCAAGTTTCAATAATAGTCATGGGAGATTTCATTCATTGGTAAAAAATGATTGCCGTTTTGGAATCTTTTTTTCATCTTTTGCAACTTCAAGTTATTAATTGTTAAGTGAAGTAACGCTGTGTGTATGAATTTTACGTGTTTGTGCGCATACATGTTGATATAATCAGAAACTGCCCATTCCATAGGTAGGTGTCATGACTATTTTGAAATACTATATGATCCTTTGTTCGATTATTCTTTGTAAAATATTTTTTTTAATATGTCCAGAAAGCTTTGTCTTTACACAGATCTGATCTATTTTGGTTGTCAAAAACCTTTCGTAGGTGAATGGGAAGCTTATAATGAAATTGTATAGTATTCAGTAACATCATGAATATAGTTCTGTTTATTCTTCAAACGTTTCATAAAATATCGATTGATTTCAGTCTTATATTTATGATATTTGATTTTCTACTTTTAAAATGAGGTACTAGACAATAGAGCAGTTTTTCGTCTCTGAAGTTTATTGACATTGAAGGTTACACTGTTGTTCGTAAAATGTCGTTGGAACTGGTAATTGGTCTCCATATTTTTCAGCAGATCTGTTCGTACCTGCCTCACATGTTCTGTCAGATTCTGCTGGACAGAATTTTGTTTTTGCTTGGTCGTTTGTTTGTTTGTTTGTTATTGGAAACAGGGTTATGGAGATTCCAAACTCAACGCATGTCATGAATTCAATAAATATGAAGGTCTTGGTATGGCTTGTGATTCTTTGTTGCCTAGCCTATTAGCTAATCATTTCAAGGTTTATTTTTCTACTTAGATTTTATAAGAAAACCGAGATAGATGCTTTTTACTACTGCTGGTTCTGCTACTATTACCACTACTTTTGACTGCACAATCATGATGAAGATTGCTTTATTCGTTGAAGAATACAGATCGTTTTTTATTATTTATATCTTATGACTTAACCTAAGTACCCGGTCCATAAATTAAATTTTCCTTGCTGATTAGTTCGAATAAATACAGCAGGTAAAAGCTTACTGGTTATATTGCAATTGCAGTAAAACACGTAGGGCTGTATTTGTTTTTGATGAACTAATTTATTTGGGATTTTTGTTGTATTTATGAAGAAATAGATAATTTATATAGGGTAATGTTAGGATTTTTCTGTTTGTTGAGCAACTATAATAATAATGATAATCAGAATCTTCCGGATCACTTCCAAAATTTAATGGCTGCTTCCGAAGCTTAATACCTATCTATTTCTAAAATTTGATGAAAATCATGCTAAAAGATTTGACGTAGTTCTGCTAACAGCAGACAAACGGATGAATTAATAACAGATAAAAAGGTCACTTTATATCCATCTTAGCGGAGGTAGGCTAACTATAATAGGCATCAAGATTATGTATGTATATATATATATATATATATATATATATATATATATATATATATATATAATATATATATATATATATATATATATATATATATATATATATATATATATATATATATATATTTATATTTATATTTATATATATATATAAGATACCCTTCTAGGAGGTTATTTGAAAGGGAATACCGAAGAGAAGCATGGATTATAGGTAGTTATAGCAAGAGATGAACTTTAGGTATCCCGTCAAGCAACCAGAAATTGACTTATGTTTCAAGAAAAAGAAATATTATCTACTCAGATTTTCATAGAAAAAATACCTCATACAACTATAAGGAGCAATGAAATTGAGTCGCTATTCAAATAATCTGTAATTTTGGAAAGTGATGATGATGGGATTAAATATGTGATGTAAAAGAATAATAAATTAAAGTATTGCCGAATTCAAGTCGTTAATTACAACTTATGATGTTCTATAAAATTTATATGTCACATACGACCCATTGAAAAACAAAGTGGAATGCAATGTGTTTTTTGTAACAAGATCGGTAAAAATAAGATATATCTTGAAAAATCTACAAAACATTAGAAATGCTATAAAAATTCAGCAAATATAATAAATAACCAAAACGTAAGAAATAGTTTTCCTTATCAAATTAGTTTTTGTGTAGACTATACCAGAGCTTGATCAGAACTCTGATATCAATGCGTGGAAGTGAATTAATGACTGAAGGATTTACTTTATTAGCGGCATCTGATCTACTCATTTGTCACCGCAGTGTTCCAATCGG
>NC_090760.1:12695504-12703004 GCF_036898095.1 Palaemon carinicauda | reverse complement strand
TTTTAAGAAGAGTAACCACATGAAAATAAATATCTACTATATAAACTATAAACACTTTAACAAAACAAGAGGAAGAAAAATACGATAGACTAAGCTGTCAGAGTGTACCCTCAAGCAAGAGAACTCTAATCCAAGGCAGTGGAAGACCATGGTACAGAGGCTATGGCACTACCCATGACTAGAGAACAATGGTTTGATTGTGGAGTGTCCTTCTCCTAGAAGAGCTGCTTACCATATCTAAAGAGTCCCTTCTACCCTTTCCAACCAGAGTTGTAGTTTGGCTAGTATTGATAATTTCGTTTGAATTCATTATTCTTTGGTTTTATTTTTTATACTTATGATTTAACATATAATAACAGATCGATACGGAATTCACTTTTCTTTCACCCATCCTTTTCAGATTAGTTTTATTCTCAAGGGTATTTAAGTAAATTTTTCTAATCTTGTCTTCTAAAGTTTTTGTTGACTTATGTTTGGCTATTAAAGTTAATAGTGTTTATCATCGGTATTTTTTTGCATGGGAAAAGGTCCATTTGAAAAATGGATGATGCGTAGTGTGGAAGATTTTAAAGCTAAGGATGGATAATAACGGGTAAACTCTTACTTTAGGATGAAGAATTGATAGATTTGAAATTAAATTTCATGTTGAGTATGAAAGTATAAAAGGTGAAAAATTTAAGAGATTATCGACAAAGGGATTTTTTTCCGAGGTGTAGGTTTTAGAATTTATCAGAGAAAAACTTACCTTTGGGGCTTAAAATTTAAGCTATTTGGGTATAAGTTAAAAAAAAGTTTTAGGGTCAGTCTTCATACTTATGAAGGGAAGAAAATGTGTCTAAAAAGTACTTCAACTTATGAGAGAAAATAATTCATGACCGATTACCTGAAGCAGTGATAAGTTCTATTACTTTGTAATAGCGGCAGGTACAGTACTGTATATATTATTAGAGAGAGAGAGAGAGAGAGAGAGAGAGAGAGAGAGAGAGAGAGAGAGAGAGAGAGAGAGAGAGAGAGCTACCCCTTATTCATATGTAACCATTCAAGTACAGCCAAATAGCATCTCCCTCTCATATATATGATACTTATCATTCATCAAATTAGCTGATTATATAATAGCTCCTTTCGTCCTCACATGGGGCTTTAAACATTGACGACATACTGTGTAGTTTGATTGCCAAGGTCCATTGTTTTCTATAGACCTTGATGACTGTATTTACAAATTTTTTCTCTTGATATTTACTCTGTTTAATCATTCTGAATATTATATTTGGTATTTCTTGCTTTTCTCGTTCATTTTACATAAAATATACCTTCTTCTCTTTTGCCTTTCAATGTCAGGGTATCTTCCCATGCTTTTGCTGTAGTAGATTACCTCACTTTCCTCTCCCATTTTACTTATTTTTGTTTTCAGAGGTTGCGTTTGAAAATTTCCATTTGCTTTTATTATTATTATTATTATTATTATTATTATTGTTATTGTTATTGTTTATTATTATTATTATTATTATGGTTATTATTATTATCATTAATTGCCAAGCTACAACCTTAATTGGAAAAGCAGGATGTTAAAAGCCCCAAGGGCTCCAACAGGGAAAAAAGCCCAGTGAGGAAAGGAAATAAGGAAAACCTACAAGAAGTTTAAGCACAATAACAACATTAAGATAAATCTTTCATATAAAAAAAATACTGAGTTACAATGCTTGTCTTTTATATATGTATATATATATATATATATATATATATATATATATATATATATATATATATATATATATATATATATATATATATATATATATATATATATATTCTTCAGTTCATTATGTAATGGAACTGAATTGTCATTAAGTGGCTCTTGGCATCTGTTGCTAATAAGATTATAAATTTGGTCCTCAGATTTCAGAAACCAGAACAAGATACTTTTAGAGGAAATGGCTTCATTGAGTTTAATCCAAAAAAAAAAAAAAGGGGGGAAATTTATGTTTTAAGAGAATTTGATGTAGAACTATTATTCAACAGCATTAACTCTACCGAAGACTTAATACACATTACAATCTCCTGAAAAGATGTTAGCATTGTTTAATTAGGAAGAAACCCTTGAAACGTTATTATTGCTTCATTATAGTTTGTGAAAATCTTAGTTGTATGATAAATTTTGGCAGAGAACCGTTCCGACTTCTGACTACGAAACGCCACCGGTTCATCATACCCTAGTCTTGCACTGGATTATAATTCATACACCACATTCATCACTTTTCTTTGCTCTGCGCTCCATTCATTCTGTCACTTGCATTCATCAGTGATTTAAACCTTCCTTGTCCCGGATACATTTTCAGGGAGTAAAAGTGCCTTAGCACTGAATTATGAATCATTAGATCATGACAAAAATTTTCTTCCCCATGTTCAAACCGTCGTGTTTCTCTCTCTCTCTCTCTCTCTCTCTCTCTCTCTCTCTCTCTCTCTCTCTCTCTCTCTCTCTCTCTCTCTCTCTCTCTCTCAGATCCGACATCCTCCTCTCCACTTTTAATTCGAAGAAACAGAAGTTAATCCTTCTGGCAAGGTGCAGTTAGGACTCTATTTCGAGAGAATTCGCTTCATTTTACGACTGATTTATGTCGAGGCCTATGCAAATAAGTGCATGCTAGCTTCCATTGTCATCCGTATGTCTGAAAACTACTCTGCAAGATTAGAGGATGAATGCAAATTCAAGTGGGCAGCTCGTGTGTGTGTGTACGCTATCGCGCTTATATTGTGCTTTTGCAAGGATTTAGACAACAGGAAATAGTAATAAAACTAGCACATCTGATACAAATTTTATGGGTATTTTTATTATGGATGTTGATATTTTTTTTTTAAACTAAGTATACATACATTAGTATTTTACAAATATATTATTTTCTTATTTTTTTAGTTTACCTACTTTAAGAACCACTTATATTTGAGTTTTTATTTTTCAATTTTTTTTTTTTTATGACGATTAAAGGACGCCAATGAACAGCAATGAACAGTTGGTGATACTTGAAAACATTGTCAGTCTAAAAACACATTAGTATATGCCCAGTCTTTGAGCCTCTCCCTTTCCTTCTCCGCCCATGTGAGACCATGATAAACAAGGCAATTGCTAGCTCACAGTTATACCAAGAACATGCGTCAGCAAAAAAAAGAAAAAAAAAAAAATCAGATTTAGGTGGTGTCTGTATGATTTTTACTCAACTTTCTAAATATTGTTGTGTATTTATTCATTAGCATAAGTGGTGTCCTATATGAGCGATGATTTTTAGTATGGATAATTGAGAAACATAAATAGCTAATACAACAGGAAAATACATGTACACTCGGGTACACTGTTCTATCTAATTTCTCTTCCTCTTGTTTTGTTATTTATAGTTTATATAGGAAATATTTATTTTAATGTTACTGTTCATAAGATATTTTATTATTCCGGATTTCCTTCCCTCACTGGGCTATTTTCCCTGTTGGAGCCCTTAGGCTTATAGCATCCTGCTTTTCCAACTAGGGTTTGTAGCTTAGCAAATAATAATGATAATAATAATAATAATAGTAATAATACCGCCACCGTTCTATCAAACCACTTTTAACTTAACTCCCAGTTGCACATGGTGTGGAATGGCTTCCTTGGCCCAAGCGACGATTGTTATGGTTCAAATTCTATAAAGCAAATCGGAACAATGGCAAAAGTGAATCAGACGAGTAAGTAAAATATAAAATAGGGACGCCTTTCTTATATACAACTTTTTCTTTAGAATAGACTAAGGGTTCAAAGGAGACGAGAGTAGGAATAAATTATTATTATTATTATTATTATTATTATTATTATTATTGTTATAATTATTATAATTATTATTATTGTTATTATCATTATTTTTATTATTATCATCATCATCAGCCAAGCTACAGCCCTAGCTGGAAAGTCAGGATGCTATAAATCTAAGGGCTCCAACAGGGAGAAAGTAGCCCAGTAAGGAAAGCAAATAAGGAAATAGATAAAGTACATGAGAAGTAATGAGTAATGCCTATAAATATCCCAAGATCGGTAACAGTAGTGAAATAGATCTGTGAGCAAGTATGCAAACTGCACTTTTTCTCTCCCTTCAGTAAATTTTTCACAAAACTTTCCCTCACTAGAAATATTGTCTTGCAGACTATTTTACTTATTCATGATAAGTTATCTTTATTTTTATTTTGGTTTATGCTTTTTGATCTTTAACTGTGGTTTGGTTTATATGGAAAGGTTAGGTTAGGTTGGCTAGGTTTGATTGGCAGTCGCACAAAATTTTATGTTGATTTTCGTATCGGTTTTACTTTTTCTTTTGTCATATATAATTTTTTTTTCCCCAACCATTAACCCTTGAAGCTTAACCTATTTTAATATTGAAAAATCAAGGAATATGTAAAACCCTTATCAGCGAAGCATCTCGAATTGAACGTGTAGAATATGTAATGAATACCCATGATTTGAGTGTGCATAATACTAAGTGAATTTTTTCTTATTTCTCGTTACGTTCTTGGTACGTTTCCCAGTCAGATTAAAAATAGATAATGTTAATTTTTTATTATTAATAAAAAATTAGAGTAATGATGTTTTATATTTATATTTTTGGTCATATACAGTATGTATGAAGGTATATATATATATATATATATATATATATATATATATATATATATATATATGTATTTTTATATATATATATATATATATATATATATATATGTATATATATATACATATATATATATATGTATATATATATATACATATATATATATATATATATATATATATATATATATATATATATATATATATATATATATGTATTTTTATATATATATATATATATATATATATATGTATATATATATACATATATATATATATATGTATATATATATACATATATATATGTATATATATATATATATATATATATATATATATATATATATATATATATATATATATATATATATACATATATAAATGCTCTTGTAAAAAAAACTTATGATGTTTTTTTCTGTCAGTATGTGTGACATTTTTCTCATACACATACATAAAGACACAAACACACACACGTGTATATATATATACATATATATATATATATGTATATTTATATATATACACATAATAGCCAATGAATCCTTTTGAGGACCCTTTGCGCCAATAGCCGTAGATGATGATATATATATATACAGTATATATATATATATATATATATATATATATATATATATATATATATATATATATATATATAATATATATATATATATATATATATATATATATATATATATACATATATATATACATATATATATATATATATTATATATATATACAATATATATATATACATATATATATGTATTTATTTATATATATATATTTATAAACAGATAGTAGGAATACGATATTATTGAGTTACGATCATTATTCGAATGACTCTTGTTGGATTGTTACCAAGCTCCATTTTTTTTATCCTTTCTTTTATTATACTGTGAGCTTTTGTCTATGCAAATTTAAATTTTGCCTTAATATCAGTTTTTCGGTATAAGAACGTCCATTGTTGATTATCTTACTAATTATAAATTGGTCCAAGTTTTACCTTCCTTTGGAAATTTTGGACTTCTGGTTAATTATTTTCAGAGGCCACGTTCTTGTTTGTTCAGGTAAAGTAAAGTCACTTGACGTAAATTAAAGTGGAATCTTTACTTTACGTTGCTTTGCATTTGTAATTAAAGAGATTTCAGGTGTAAAAATATTTATGAAAAATCTTTTTTCTTCCATAAAGATCTGACAGCAATTCATATAGTTTTCAGACATCAAGGTTCCATAAATAACGCAGCAACCGCCAGGAAATTCTGAAAAAGTTAAGTTGTTTTCGAGGTAAAAAAGCAACAAACGAATAAAAGCGGTAAATAAAAGTCGCCAGCTTTACCTCTTCCATGAACCACCACACACACGATTTCATTCATTGTCGAGCAATTAACCCACAATTATCCGAAGTATGCGGATGGGAAAAAAATCTGTGCTAATGAAAAAAGGTTACGGCAATACTTTGGGTACAATGACGAATCACATTTTTTGTTATGGATTGTAGCCGAGATTAAAGGAGCTGTAGCATTTCGAGATTAAAAAGAGAAAATGGTCATTACGTATACCAGTGCTGAATGAAATACTGGGGGGTGGGGGTGTAGGCCCAAGTGGAGGGTTGGGGGGGGGGGTATCGCATATCCAGTATAACATTATCGTAGCGGATGTGTGTCGCTGATTACTTTGAGAAATATAAATTGAAATAAAAAGGACATTTGTATTTTAGCTTGGAGAATTTTTTTTATGGTAAAGCTGATGAATGAAAGGTTTCATAGGGAAAATGCAACAGTTGTTTTTTTGAGCATGCTCTCGCAAGGACGTAAAATTTTCTGAATGATTTTTTAGCTATTTCCTTAATTGATAATAATTGTAGATATAGAGGATAAATTTGTTATTGATTGTTTGGGGGTCATATTTTTTGTGGTTGCTCTCTAAAGGACGTAAAATTTTCTGAATGATTTTTTACCTATTTCCTTTTTTAGTAATTGATAATAATTGTAGATATAGAGGATAAATTTGTTATTGATTGTTTGGGGATCATATTATTTTTTGTGGTTGCTCTCTCAAGGACGTAAAATTTTCTATATTTTTTTTTTACTAATTTCTTTTTTCAGCAATTGTTAACAATTGTATGTAGATATAGATGATAAATTTATTATTTATTTTTTGGGGGGTCATACTTTTTTTGTGCATGCTCTTGCTAATAAAATTTTCGAAATTATTTTTTTTTTCGTTTCCTTTTTTTTTTTTTTAGTAATAACAAATGTAAATATAGATGATAGAGTAATTATTGGTTTTATTTCTTTTAGGAGAAGAGAAATAAAAGAAACGCGTATTATGCTTGAATTTAGGTTATTAGTGATATTAAGGAATATGATTTTAACTTGAATTTTCCGATTATATTAGTTTGTATTTTCCCAAACATGAAGAAAATAAAAATTAATTTAGCTCCCGGAGACAATGCCTATAAGATAAAAAAAAATATATTAAAAGATATACAGATAAAAGAAGAAAACAGTATCAAGTTAGTACTAAAATGTAGTGAGAAAATAGATTGTAGTAAAAACTTTTTTGGTCTGTTTACATGTCTGTCCAATAACAACACAATTGATAAAACTATCACTCTTTAGTTATAATGACGTATGTTCGAATATATCACTCTTAATTCAAATTAGAGTCAATGTTCTTCCGTAAATCAGCATCCTTGAAATATATTTTAATGTTTTATTTGTATGTGATGGTTTTCCGTTTGTACATGCAGAAAATAGCATATGTATGGTCTTTGTCCTTTATTGAATTCGGTGGCTTTAGTTTTTGTCCTTCAAAATCAGTTATTTCAACTATATAAATAATTGAAGTATTATTCATCAGAAGGAATT
>NC_090760.1:12680504-12685504 GCF_036898095.1 Palaemon carinicauda | reverse complement strand
AAAATCTAGATTGCTTACACACATATATAAAATACATGTGTATATATATATATATGTATATATATAATATATATGTATATAATATATATATATATATATATATATATATATATATATATATATATATATATATATATATGATCACTCTCTCTCTCTCTCTCTCTCTCTCTCTCTCTCTCTCTATATATATATATATATATATATTTATAATCAATATCTATTCATATATATACACATACATCTATATATATATATATATATATATATATATATATATATATATATATATATATATATGTATATATATATATATATATATGTATATATATATATATGTATATATATATATATATATATATATATATATATATATGTATATATATATATATATATATATATATATATATATATATATATATATATATATATATGTGTGTGTATATATATTTACACACGAGTTAAATGATAGAAATGTGTATTTGGCTGACTTGCAGTTTAATCAGCATCATGGTTCGTTTAACATAAGATAAATTTTTGCTACACTCCATTTCATGTGATATTTCTTCATAGTAATGCTCCTGGTATGCTCTGTAATTTTACGTTCAATATCAGTTCGTAGAGATTTTGTATATATTTAAACATGAACCCTTTTCCCTTTAGAGGTTCGTCTTCCGAATTTTAGAAATTCTATTTGAGATGAGGTTTTTAAGTGTCATATCCAATTTATTCGTAGTTCTAACCACCATATATATCTTACTGTGACGTTCATAAGTATAGTGTTCTATCGCAAGGAAAACGTAAAGGGTTACGCAGTAAATTAAAAAAAGAACTTCATATAAAATGGGATAAAAAGAAATTGTAAAGTGAAAACTATTGTGACTGTAGATATAAAAAAACAAATCAAGCAGGCTACTTTTTGAGATAAAATATTACTGGCAATTGTGATAATGTGAAGCATTTTAAGCTGACTATTATATTTTTATGTTTAGACTTAAAAATGCACTAAAATGTTTGTAGATGGTATCAAACATATGAAAAATAAGAAAATGTATAAAGTTTGGTAATTTTTTCAAGGAGAACCTATTGAAGGGTTAAACATGAAAGGAAAGAATTATATCTATGATAGATTATATAAGTATAAAAATTAAGACACTAGGAAATATAAAGAGTTAATAAAGTACTCCGTAAAATATTTGGAATGTCAATCGGTTTTTTTCTCAAGTAATAAAATAATTGTGGAACAATTCGAGAAGTTTTGGGAGGCTTAATGCATTTTTACATTGTCTGACCGTACATACTCGACTCAACTGTATAATAACACGTTAGCTATTGCAATAAAAACTGAATACTTAAAAAAAATTCTTATTTATTACAGCAGACTGAACTAGTTTAGAGTAGTCCGTCAAAGATTTAATGGCAGAATGATCTTTCGGTTATTAGAGTAAAGACTGTTTTATTTAGAATATTTAAATTTGATAATTTCCGAATCTTCACCGCGAAGAATTTTATTTACGTGAACAGAACACTTGCCGAGTTGTGTTCTATTTTTTATAGGATGGATTCAAAATTCAACATTTTTTATCGATGTAAGAGAAAATCCTAGAAACAATTCTTATTAATTGAAAGAATTTTCCAAACTTGTTTTTTTTTTTTTTTTTTTTTTAGTTTGAGTAACTCATCGTCATCTTTCAATTATGCTTGATGAAGATAGTATTTGCATTGACATCATAGCATTTTGGTTATGGAAGTTGTGGGCGTAATATTGTAAAGAAACCTTGGAAAGCTATAGACTTTAGTTTCGTTTTGAGTTTCATTTCTTTAAGAAGAATTATATTAATAAGAGTATTTATAATCTAATTGCCTAATGTTCTTTTCACGTATAGCCCTATTCCTCTAGTAGGCTTGATAGTCATTTGAATTATCTTATTGTTTTCCATAAATAGCTTTGATAATAATGGTAATGTTAGGTAATGATAGTTGCAATAGTGGTAATGATATTTTACCATAGTCTCCAATACCACATCCTTACATTTCATTGATAATATTTGAGATCTGTGATAATTTTTATTTATCTAATACCACAAAAAGAAGTTGATTCAGTATGTCGCTATAACCTGATAATGGAATTGAAAGTAAACCGATTTCAGCATTGGAGTTTTTAAGTCCTCCGTAATGTTAATTATGTTTATGTCAATTTGAACGAGACCTTGTTTTATTATTCCATCGCTAATTTCCTGTGGTTTTGTTCTGGTATTAAGAAAGCAAATGTAAACATAAATAATATATTCCCTGAAATGTGCTTTTCTAAGTTTCGTTCATATTGAGGGATTTTAGTTTGAATATAAACAGTGGAGGTAAATGACATAATGATTAGATATATTCTTTTTAGATGGTGTGAGTTTTGTTCGTAGGTGACGTGCGAAGCCAAGATGCTGGTTATCTTTATATTTGAAAGTAACATTTTCTATAAGCTGACCATGATAAGGAAATAAGCCTTTAAAATACATAAAGGACGAGAAATAAATATATTGGATAAAGCCTATGATGCAAGATAGCTGGGACAGCATGTTGAGATAAGCAAAAAGTCTGTAAAAAAGTTGATAAAACTACCGATGGATTAGAAAATTTAGAATTAATTGATTAAGTGGTGAGTGTGAAATGTAGGCTGAGATCTGACAGTATATGGAGGAATTTTGATAACCTTTGATATTGCAATAAATTATACATATTTATGTATAGAGAGAACTGAAAGAAATTATCTTATATATGTGCAGGACAATTTGAAAGCAAAAAGTACTTGAAAGGTCAGGTGTAAATGGTAGTTTGTAATAAGAATTACTTTGTAGTTATTAAAAGGGAATGATATAGACCAAGCAGGCAGTGTTTATATATTATAGATTTCTATATAGAAATGTGAAATGTATGCTGTTAATATGTATACATATATATATATATATATATATATATATATATATATATATATATATATATATACACATGTATAGGTGTATATACACATACATATGACATGTTTGTGCGTGTATACACACATGCATATATATGTATATATATGTGTGTGTACATACGTGTACATATATTTATGAAGATTTATGTATGTATGTATATATAAGAATATATATATAAATTATATATATATATATATATATATATATATATATATATATATATATAAATATATATATTATATATATATGTGTGTGTATATATATATATATATATATATATATATATATATATATATATATATATATATATATATATATATAAGCGCATGACTCTTATTGAAACGCGACGCTCAAATGAAAAAAAAAAAAATAAATGGAAAATTAAAATATACGTTGAATCCTGTCTAGTTTTGACTGAAGAAGTAAGACGAAACTAGTCGGAATTCACTGGTTTTCTTTTTCCTTTCCCTTTATTTTTTGCACACACATACACACATATATATATGTATGCATATATATATATATATATATATATATATATATATATATATATGATTTTTTTTCAAGATTATCAGCTTTCGTTTTTGTATATATCATTATAAATGCATACGGAGGTATTTGGACCTATTTGTGATATATTTACACATATGATGCAAAAAAGAACTTATCTTTAACTAGCTTTCGCAGGTTTTTTCCATGCCATGTTGAGCTAATTACCCTACGAGATTTTTCTCTCTGTTTTCAAGTAAATAAAAATACCAAGTTGTAGTGATGAAATAGATTCAATATGTGCATTTCTCTGATTTTTGTGTATATACATACATACATGTGTCTGTGTGTACATATACACAGATGAACTATAGTAATTAGATCCTAGTATTCTTAAGTGGATGAATTCAGAAAAAAAAAAAAACATGAAAAGTAAAGCCCAGTGAAGGAAAAGAAATGTACCGATTTACTCGCGAGTCTGAAGGGCAAAATATACATCTTTTTGAGACGAATTATGAAGTGGGAGAGCCGGACCTCCAGTTGCTGAAATTCTGAGCCTTAAAGAATGCGATGTAGCGAGACTTGGCTGAGCGTTTGCGTATGTTCAATAGGACAATATTGAGGTACTGTGTGTTATTTTGCTGACTTTTTTTTTATATTAGAGGATGAATTGGGTATTGAAAGGTGATCATCACGAATTTTCTATGATTATGTAGGTACAGATTATATGTGGATAAATGTATAAGTTTTGCTAGAAACGCCTGTAATTTAATGAATATTATATATATATATATATATATATATATATATATATATATGTATTATATGTATAAATATATGGATTATATATTATATATAATGTAATATATATGTATATATATCTAAATATTTGTATTATATATTACACATATATAAATATATATATATATATTTATATATATATATATATATATATATATATATATATATATATATATATATATATATATATATATATATGCATGATATACTGTGGATAAATTAAGAGTAACAGAATGGGTTCCTAGAGATTGCAAACCAAAGTAGGGGAAGGAAAAAAGGAAGATTGGTTGACGAACTAAGAAACTTTGCCAGTATGGACTGGCATAGGAAAACCATAAACAGACGCAAGAGGAAGGACATGTTTGAGGCATTTGCCTTGCAATGGACTAGTAACGGCTGTTGATAAAGATGATAATGATGACATACATCATTTATGTTAAATTTTCCGAGTTTTGAATACAATCTAGTGTTGACTAATAAATGTTCCTTTATGGTAAAAGTTTTACAAATAGCAGTTTGACAAAGTAAAAAAAAAATACAATACTATGTCTTGTTTCATATTCTTTTGTACAGTGCAACAGATTTCTTCCGGAAAATTTATATATACTTGAAATCTTGCAAAAAGTTTCTCTCTCTCTCTCTCTCTCTCTCTCTCTCTCTCTCTCTCTCTCTCTCTCTCTCTCTCTCTCTCTCTCTCTCTCTCTCTCTCTCTCTCTCAAACTTGTTTTGTATGGTATTTTGTTT
>NC_090760.1:12673004-12675504 GCF_036898095.1 Palaemon carinicauda | reverse complement strand
GGGACTGGAAGGAGGAGTGAGTGGTTGTTGTTGTTGTTGTAGTTGTTGTTATTGTCGTCAAAGCAAGTCCCTAACAATATAGAGCCTTGGTCAGCCTGTTCCTTTTCTAGTACCCGCTTCTCCCTCCCCTCTCTCCCTCCCCCTTCCTTCTCCCTCAAAGAAATTCATTGCTTGGATGATCCAGCGAGTCTCCTCCTATGTTTTAATGAACCCGACGCGACACACAAACGCAATAATTGCTTTAGTTTGATGTTAGAAGCTGAATCGATTCTATAAATTATAATAGGAGCACGACGACGCAGTAGAGAGATGTTGGTGATAACATATATGATTAATGATATAAATTTTAAAGTATAAAATTGAAAATGTGATATATATATATATATATATATATATATATATATATATATATATGTATAAATATATGTATATAGACACATATACTGTATATATATATATATATATATATATATATATATATATATATATATATATATATACATATATATACATACACATATACAATATATTTTATAAATACTGTATATATATAATATATATACATATATATATATACTGTATATATAATGTATATATATGTTTATATATATCTATATATAAATATATATATGTATATATATATCTATATAAATATTACAAATATATACACAATATATTATATGTATATATATCCATATATATATGTATATATATCTATATATAAATATATATGTATATGTATACAAATATGTATATATATATATATATATATAAATTTATACACAATACATTATATGTATATATATATATTCATATATTTATATGTATATATATATTTTTGGGTATATATGTATGTATATATATACTGTATATTATATATATATATATATATATATATATATATATATATATATATATATATATATATCCACGTATGTATGTGTAAAAGAAATTAGGACCACTCTTCTCATACTTTCCTCAGTCGGTAATATTGCTTCCTTTTCCCGTCTCATCTACCGCAGCTGAGTTTTAAAGAGAGAGAGAGAGAGAGAGAGAGAGAGAGAGAGAGAGAGAGAGAGAGAGAGAGAGAGAGAGAGGAAAAGTGGGAAACAAACAAAAACAGGTTACGGAAGTACTTTTGATTCTGGCTGACAGGCGGCATCTTCGTAAAAAAGCATGAGAGAGAGAGAGAGAGAGAGAGAGAGAGAGAGAGAGAGAGAGAGAGAGGAGAGAGAGAGAGAGAGAGAGAGAGAGAGAGATGGAAGTTATTTGAAGTCATTCAGCATCCAGCAACTCTGGCTGCTGGAGCTGGACACTTTCCATCTCTGGCCCCAATTGCAGGAAGCTTTTGCAAAACGCAAATCGAGGTGAGCGTTCCCTTGAGCGATTATTGCAGCCACTTCGGAGATGCCTTTCACTCTCATCTCCGCTCTCTCTCTCTCTCTCTCTCTCTCTCTCTCTCTCTCTCTCTCTCTCTACGTCGGCAATGACTCAAAACTAAGTGTCTGAGTTGCGTAAAAAGAAAGACAGGGAAAAAAGGCAGTGCCCGAAAAGGCCGAAGTCTCCCCGGAGAGAATGATTTTATTTGAAAGGCGGTGCTGGGATGCTGCTGCTGCTTCTGCTGCTGCTTCTGCTGCTGCCACTACCACCACCACCACCACCACCGCCGCCACTGCCGCTGCTGCTGCCTTCAACATTTCCCTTGCACGCGCGTCCGAAAGCGAGTGAAATGAATCATTAGCGTGTGGAAGTTTTCTTCTGCTCCTTGTAATACAAATGTCCAGCCTGGTAGACGCGACGTCATTTCGCTCAATCAGGACAAATAATTATTGCTCGTCAAGACAGACTTAGACATGATCTTAGAAATGGCCTTTAATCATTAAAAGAAAGGAAGGAAAAGCCTTCCGTCTCTTTCTCCCGAGTAATAAATACGATTTTATTGGCGAATTTGGATTAGAAACCGCTCGAATAGTTGGAGGACGGCACGAAATTGAGTTATAGCAGTAGGCAAAGGGATGCATGCATTTAGCTTCTTCATTATTATTCGGTGTTAACGAATATGGCTTAGTTCTGGTGGCGGGGCGCAATTTCTGCTTCTCAAGTGTTGTCAAGGGCTCTCTGCAATTCTTTCTAGCCTTTTTCTTGGTAATGAATTCTCTCCGCCTTCTTCTCGGAACCATAGATCGGAATTATATGAAACTCTAAGAGGACGAGGCGAATCATTGTGACAAAAGCACGGCAAGCAAGTAACATCGCTTTGAAGTACAGAATGCTGAGAGAGAGAGAGAGAGAGAGAGAGAGAGAGAGAGAGAGAGAGAGAGAGAGAGAGAGAGAGAGAGAGAGAGAGAGAAAGGAGCAGGAGGGGCGGAAGGAATGAGCGGAACTCATTGCAAGTAGCACAGACGCTCGTTCAGGCCGGGGAAGATTACCTATCGCGTCTTACATGTTTTTTTTTTCTTTTACTTTATTTTTGTTTACATCTCTACTTTACTCTGAGGCA
>NC_090760.1:12660504-12668004 GCF_036898095.1 Palaemon carinicauda | reverse complement strand
GTATAATAGGACTGACAGATTACAGATGCACAAGAAGAATAATAGAATGGGTACCTAGAGATTACAAACGAAGCAGGGAAAGGAAGAAAAGACGAAGGATTGACGAGCTAAGAAAAATTGCGGGTATAGACAGGCATAGAAAGACCATTAACAGACGGGAATGGAAGGATATATCTGTGGCCTTTGCCCTGCAGTGGACGTTTTACGGCTGATGATGATGATGAGGTAAAGTCTATATATAATCATCTTGCCCTTTTTCCTCTTAGAGAACATGGGTGTCCAAGTGTAATTTTTTTCATGTTTTATACCCGGGTATTAGCTTGGTTGCCCCATGCTCCTTTTTTTTTCTCTCTTTTTACATTGGATAAACCCTACACAGTCGTCCAACTCTCCGTTGACTAATTTACTGTCTTGGTCAGCTTTTGGCAAATCCAGTCGTTTTGTGTCGGGAATTGAACCCAGCTAATTCTATCTCTTAAGAAAAAAAAATCAACCATTAAGCTATATATTTGTGTATATACAACAACAAATGCAGTCGGTTTTAGTCCACTGTAGGACGAAGGCCATAGACATGTCCTTAGTTATGTCTGGGGTAGAGAGCCATTTTCATCTCCACGCTGGCCAATGTATATAAACTGTACTTTCACTTTGTTATTCCTACACTATCAAGTTACCCATTCGCATTTTACCTAATAAGAAAACTTGTCATTGTCGGTATTGAATTTGGCAGCTTTGGGTTATTTGCTAGACAAGGTAAGTAAAATCAGGATAAAATATCATGGAAACTTTGAATAGCAATATCTTTGAAGTACCTTGGTACTGGTTTCTCCATAACATTGTATATGTAATAGTATATTTTGATATGTATTAGAACATTTTTATTATCTAGTTTATACTTGCGACTTTAAATCAATCAATTATACTTGCGTTCTAGCTGACTTATTTTAGACTGACTACTTGTGTTCTTTCTCTGTCAGTTAAGACAGAAAGACAGACAAATACACACATACATGGGCTTACACACTCATTTATATATATATATATATATATATATATATATATATATATATATATATATATATATATATATATATATATATATATATATATATATATATATATATATATGTATTTATATTTATATATATATAATATATATATGTATGTATATGTATATATATATATATATATATATATATATATATATATATATATATTATATATAGTGTATATATACACTATCAATATAAGTAAGAATAATTCAGAAAACTTGACTAGAATATTCTCCCCTTCCCTGTATCGTATTATGGTTTCAACATGGGATACATTTGTTATTATCATTAAGCAATCCCTCTTTTAGTGGTTACATTTATGGATAATCTATATTGAACTCAGAATACGCATTTCATTTGCAATTACACAAATATAAATAAACTACAGGAAACAAAAGGGTTAAATTCATCTTATCCTTGCTGATAAGGGGAAGTTTCATAGGGATATTTTTGTCCTCTTTGAGAAGTCGCACCCTCTTTTATTGTGTCTTTGACATGAAACTCAAGATGATGATATTCTACACGAAGATTGATCGGTAAGCTACCAATGCATATGATGAAATCTGTTATATACATGAAAATTAGTATTAGGACTCGGTCTTATAAATCTCTCTCTCTCTCTCTCTCTCTCTCTCTCTCTCTCTCTCTCTCTCTCTCTCTCTCTCTCTCTCTCTTTCACTTCAAAACCTATTTGATAAAAATAAGTCTTGTTTTATGTGTTTAGAAACTTAAAGTTTTTTCATTCAGCTACATACCATTTGGCACATTTGAAAAATAATCCCTTAATACATTTAGTGTCATGTTTTTTACATCTTTCTCTACAGCTTTACATAATATGCTTGACTTATTGCTTTACTTCCTTTTTAGAAATGCATACCTATATTATAATATATATATATATATATATATATATATATATATATATATATATATATATATATATATATATATACGAACATTGGAAGTCAATAGGTTTTGTAGAAAATACCAATAAGATGTATATATTTATTACGTTTTTTTTCTTCAGAAGGATTTGAAGGTGGTATATATACTAACATATTAGCTTCTTGATAATTCATAAACTGGGAATAAAAGAAAATTGGTCCTTTTATCGTAAACAATTCATTAATCTTCAAATTTTTTTCGGTACTTTCTTTAATAAATAGGTTTATATTTGTATAAATAAACTGACGTAAATAACTTGTATATACATATCTCTATCTATCTATTTATATATATACTGTATATATATATAATATATATATAATATATATATATAATATATATATATATATATATATATATATATATATATATATATATATATATATATATATATATATGCATATATATGCAGTATATAAACACGCTGGATTCAAAATCTTTTTCCCACCCCTTTCTATTTTTCCCTCTCGAAGGATACTTATGTTTCCCATACCAGTAATTCCTTTTGTGTATTCTTTCCCATTTCGTAGTACAGCAGATATAACTTTAGGAACATTTTTCTCTCCATCTCTGTACCTCTGACGTAATGTTGAGTGGCCCCCTGCCGATTAATTGCTTGATGAAATAGTATCTAATTAACGCAAACGAGGTGTCCGGATTCTCTACTCTGCATGAAAGGCATATTTTTTTCTGCTCTCACTTCATGATCATGCCAGTGATTATGTTCATCGTTATATTTTTACCCATGAATGTGACGAAAAGATTTTCGCTCCAGACCGGCAGAATAATGGATGTTTATAACCTAAGTAGATGGATTTTTCGTCTTTTATTAATTATGTTTGAACATTTCATGGTGTTTTTTTTTTTATACATGGAGGAGTCCCACTGATAAGGGGTTAATTTCTTGGAAAATGTTTTTCCGTTTTTGGATAATTTTTCTCACACCACAACCATTTCATTGTTTCTTGTTCAATATTTTTTTATTAGTTTTTTTTTCAAGAATTGACATTTACACTTTGGCGTATTCATTGTGTTTTATGCATAATATTATAGAAAAGAAGTATTTTTAAAACACAAAGTTGATAGAATTATCTGTATTTGCAACATTATCAAACAGAATTATTTTCCAAGTTTTGCAACACTGCTGAAGCTAGTGTACATTATTTTTTTTATCGTGCATGCAAATATACGTTCTTGTATGTCAAGAAAAACTTCTCATAAGTAATATAGGGTTGAAGTATATCTTATGTTTGTTTGAAATTAGGATGGAAAACTCATAAATAAATATTTTGTTGAGAAATTGGAAATTTTATATAAAATATTGCTCCATATTACATATAATATAAAGCGTCTTCTCCTGAGATTTTTTTTTTTTTCAGAACTTTAGCTAGGGAAATCGCTAAAGATATGTAAAGAAATTTTGAAGTAATGCTTGCATATGTTTTTACGAAGGTAGTGCATTGTGATATTCTTGTGATATTTTTGAAATTAATAAGCATTATGAACTTAGAAAATATAGCTTTAGTATGAACAGTGGCTCCTCAATTTGCATTCTAAATGCACAAAGCGCAGGTGGTAGTTTTGATAGCAAATTTTACATGAAGTAAGTTATAGAAAGACGTTCTCACTGTAGTGTGAGATTTGAAGGTAATGTGACATTTGGTCAAAGTTTTGTTGTTGTGATCTTGAAGAAAGAGGTAGGAAGCTGTTGATTTAAATCAGGTTTGTTACATCCTGAATGAAAAATAACTTAAGACGCCTGTAAGACGCCTCATCCTTTTCTTAATGATATAACTGTTATTGTAACAATAGCAAGTGTTAGGGGAGACGGGGACTGACTCAGAATACAGCAGTGATTGAAAGCTGATGGTATATTGGTTTGAGATTTAGTATAAAAGTAATAAAAGACGAAAAATCCGTAAAATTAGTTTATAATCGTCCATTATTCCTGGTGATCTGGACCGAAAATCTTTTCGTCATGTTCATGGGCAAAAATATAATGGTAGTTAGAAAAGGAATAGCTGTCAAAGAAGTTTCAGGTTCTTTGCATTTGAAAAATTCCCTTATCAAACAACATGTCTTGAAGGTGTGATCTAGTTTCATTTGCATGCATTCGTTACAGACATAGGGAATGTTTTTTTTTATTCAACTCTATAATTCAAAATCATTTTGAGGATAATGACTTGAAAATTATATTACAGTCAAATTAAACGTAGTAAGAGCTTTGGCGTAGAAAATGCTTCATTTGGTATCACAAGTAATCAATTCAAGAAGCGTCGGGTTGTTATAGCTGTATAACAAATTTGAAAATGTATTAAGATAATTTTTTGTTTTAGATATAGACGTTAGATTCCTTTCATGCAAAATTTATCATATAGTGACTTCGTTATGTGATGAGTTATTTTATTTGCAAAAAAAAAAAAAAATTCCAGAATATATTAAATTTTATTTGCAAAAAAAAAAAAAATCCAGAATATATTAAATGATTTTTGTGTTTTGATTTTCTAAGTACTGTGCCCATTAGGAAATTAAGTGTTGTATTTCTTTTTGATCGACTTATGGTTTTCCTCAGGTGTAACATCTATACTTTTATTTTATTCATTTGATCATTCATTTCTTTTAGTTCTTCCTGAAATCTTTTTAATTCTAGTGAAAGATCAAGATTGTGCTTTGCATTTACTGCCGTTATTTCTTTTTTCAAGTTTCTAGAAGTCTCTTCTCAATAGATAAAATAGTTATGTTATCTTGGTAAATATCTCATTTGCATGGCTATATGTATGAATCTGTTCTGTTAAGTTAGTTTTATATGGAAAGTAGTAACCATTTGATTAAAATATGGTTCTAGTATCTTTGAAATATAATTAATATTGTGGTGATAAGTAGGTTCTTGTCAAATTCTTTTGCCATTTCCAATTTGATTTGAAGGGGAGTAACTCGTTTTTGTGATTGTTTTATCATTTTTGTCTTTCAAGATATTAAAACCTAATACATACTATGCACTATATTATTGTATTTGAGGTAATTTTAAATTGGTTGATTATTATTATTACTAGCTAAGCTACAACCTTAGCTGGAATAGCTGGATGCTATAAGCCCAAGGGCTCCAACAGGGAAATTAGCCCAGTGAGGAAAGGAAATAAGGAAAGAATGAAACTACAAGAGAAGTAATGAACAATTAAAATAAATTATTTCAAGAACATTATCATCATTAAAACAGATCTTAAATATAAACTACAAAAAGAGACATGTCAGCCTGTTCAAACATAAAAACAATTGCTGCAAGTTTGACCTTTAGAAGGTCTATCAATTCAACTACTCGATTAGAAAGATCATTCCACAACTTGGTCATAGCTGGAATAAAACTTCCAGAATAATGTGTAGTATTGAGCCTCATGATGGAGAAGTCCTGACTATTAGAATTAACTGCATACCCAGTTTTACGAACAGGATGGTACTGTCCGGAAAGATTTGAGTGTAAAGGAGGGTCAGAATTATGAAAAATCTTATGCAACATGCATAACGAACTAATTGAACAACGGCACCAGAGATTAATATTTAGATCAGGAATAAGAAATTTAATGGACTGTAAGTTCCTGTCAAACATACTAAGATAAGAATCAGCAGCTGAAGACCAGACATGAGAACAATCCTCGAAACAAGGTAGAATGAAAGAATTAAAACACTTCTTCAGAAAAGACTGATCACCGAAAATCCGAAGACACACCCAATAAGCATTTTTTTTTTTTTTTTACAATTGAAGAAGATAGAGACCTAATGTATTTCTCAAAAGTAAATTTGCTGTCGAGAATCAATGCTGAGATCCGGATTTTGAGGAGCAACTGTCTTCGACCTAATTACAAACATAGTTTGACTTTTGTTAATATTCAACTTTTCCTCATCTGATAATAGTTTTCTGATAGTTTTGATGAAATATATGCGATCCGTGGGAAAAAATATATTCCTAAGTGTTGGTTATGACCAGAAGAGATGGGATCTAGAAATCTTAAGTTTTCCTCGTTTTTGTTGTCCTGTTTAACCATGCTACTCCTCGTTTACGTACAAAGTTAGTTAAGTTATTTATTTTTTCAAATACATGTAATGTATAGAATCGGGTTGAGTTAAACTACCTCATTGGTTCTTATTCTCTTGACCTTAGATTTGCTGCTGACGACTATAGACACTAATCGCAACTTTGTTTCTTAGATGTGGAATATACAAATGTTCTGTAATCACTTGTAATATAACCTTCATTTAGTATAAACTCGCATTGTGCTTGTCATGATCTTAGTAGTTTAGGATAATGGTAAACAGTCTTAATATTTGTGTGTTTTGTTAAGCTTATTCTTAACTGTTGTACAAGGTTTACCTTTACATAGAGATATTATTGCAGAGCACACGATTATCAAGAGATTCTGTTTCTAAATATTATCTTCGGAACAGCAGTTGTTTTGAAAATGTTGACAATACAGTTTTCGATTACGAAATTTCCTAAGGTAAAGGAGACAAATTTTGCCAAGTTCTTTCTAATAAGTATTTTGCAAAGATCTCAATTACAACTTATTCATGCTAAGGAAACTTCTTATTCGACATGGGTTGAGAATAATAGTTGCCAATGCAAAACTAGATTTTCAAATGATATACAAAGAGGGTTACCAGATTTTGGAAAATTAACGCAAATTTCGACATTTTTTTAATTATCACGAAATCTGATACAGTAGCGTGACCTGAACAATGAGATAAAATAGTTAATTATATATATAGGAAATATGGAAAATTAATCAAAATATGATTGATAAAAAACAACTGAAGCTATGAAATTATTTACAAGGTACTATGTAATTGAATATTTTACTCTATTTTTTATACGGAATTACTGAGGCAGTCCCTTTCATTACTACTGAAAAGATTGAGATCAATAATGATTGTCTAATGAATCTATAGCAATTAGAAATAGGTGCTATCAGACTAATATGAAAACAATCTCGAGTAAACATTATATACAAGTATGATGGCGAAGCTATTGTAATCACTGATTAGAAGCAGACCATGAGAAAAATATTGTTATCAGTACGAATGATAAACGTTAGCTTTGGCCTTCAATGTAATTCTTTCTGAGATCTGTATTCTAAGGTATGATGTTTGTTAGATTAATTGATATTCTTGTTGAAGTTTGTGAGGTTTGTATTTAATATATTTTATAAATAGGATTTATGCATTTTTATGTGGTATTTTTGTCATAAGAACTTTTTATTTTCATGTCATGAATGAAAATAAGTCTAGAAGGGATTATTTTTGCTCATCGCGAAAGGAAGAAATTTAGATAATAGGGATAGTAAAATTATCACCCAAATGTTTTCATGATTTTCTGGCGTAAGCTTTGATTGCTCGGTGTTTGTGTGTCGTATCTGTGTGACAAATATATCAACATTTCTGTGTTTGCAAAACATGTTTTTATGTGAATGTGTGTTTATTTACTTATGAAACACACATATATATATATATA
>NC_090760.1:12645504-12658004 GCF_036898095.1 Palaemon carinicauda | reverse complement strand
AAATTTGAGGGGCAGGTTGAGAAAAAAAAAACACAATTGTCACTCACTAATATTTCAGCTTAAAAAGTATAGGTGATATATGTTATATATACATAAATATTATGTATATATATATGCATATAAATAAATGATATATATATATATATATGTATCTATATATGTGCATGTATATATATATATATATATATATATATATATATATATATATATATATGCATTTCTTCTATAACAGAATTTGATCAGATGATTTTTTAAGAAGAACGCAATTCAAGTAAATGTCACTATATTTTGGAAACTGTTTTTTTTGGGAAACGTGTAACTCACACACACGTGTGTATATATATATATATATTATATATATATATACAGTATATATATATATATATATATATATATATGTATATACAGTATATATATATGTATATATGTATATATACATATACATATATTTATATATATTATATATATGTATGTATATGCATGTATATATTTATGTATTTTGAAGGATGATGGCCTCAAGTTCATTATGATACCACGCTTGTGGAATTACTTTATTCGCTCGTGACAAGGTGGTCAAATCAATAAATGTATGTATATATATATATATATATATATATATATATATATATATATATATATATATATATGTATATGAATATATATATCTATATCTATGTATATATATATATATGTATATGTATAGTGTATATATATATATATATATATATATATATATATATATATATATATATATATATATATATTTATACATTAGTATCTATCTACCTATATATATGTATATATAATACATATATATACATTTATATCAGTGTTTCTTAAAGTGTGGTCCGAGGACCCCCAGGGGTCCGTGGAATATTCCAAGGGGTCCGCAGGATAATTTTTAATATCGATTTCAGTCAAATTTTCGGCCAAAACGTCCTAAATTCCTATTTTTGTAGCACCAAATCCTGATGGCTTTTTACAGTGGCTAAGTCACAATTCAGTTGTAATTTCAGTATATTATGACCTGCAAACACTTTCAAACTCAAGAGGAAAATTATAATGATAAAGGGTCCGCTACATGAGTAATTTTAATAAAAGGGGTCCGCTGCACAAAAAAAGTTTAAGAAACACTGATTTATATATATATATATATATATATATATATATATATATATTTATATATATATATATATATATATTGTATATTATATATATATACTGTATATATATATGTATATATATATATATATATATATATATATATATTGTATATTATACATCGAGAGAGAGAGAGAGAGAGAGAGAGAGAGAGAGAGAGAGAGAGAGAGAGAGAGATTGCTTAATAATTTTGTCAATCCGTAAGGAAATTAGAATTGGGTACCATGTTGAGAACCACGTGCACCTTTCTGCCTTGCATTATTGTCTACTTGGATATTTTATTCACACTTTGAATAACCAATTTTTGTTAATCAGCTTGCTGCCAGGTGGTTACAATGTACGTAGTGTCTTATTGCTTTTATATCTGCTTTATCTTTTACAGAAGTATATCAAGTTAATTTTTATCTGCAATAAAAGGATTTCACCACACATGCTTGATTGTCAACTGTTTTCAAGCAGTTTCATTTCATCCGGGAACGTAAACTGGTAAAGCGTTTATTGTTTGGATATTAAAATATCAAGAAGTGTCATGAGGTTAATTTAGGAAAAGTAACTCCGTGATATATTTTTAAGTATCATGTATTCTGACAGTGAAAACTGTATACCGCCATCGTATAATTGACTATGTATCTTCAATTGCATTTAGCCCAATTATATTTAGTTTCTCTTGTCTTTAAGAGCACGAAAAATTTAGTCTTTCAAAAATTTAGTAGACTTGCCATAAGAACTATTCTGTTCATTTGCGCTCATCTGAAATTTTGGACGGAAAAGGGTCCTTTAATTTTTTTTTTTCGCCATGATCTTTTATACAAATCTTTAGCAGCATCGTTTAATTAGGTCGTTGTGCAGGTTATAGAAAACTCTTTATAATCCATATGATAATTTCTTCTAGAACTGCTCAGGCTATATGATTTGCCCCATTTTACAATATTTGCCGCTAAAAGTAACATTTATCCCCCTTTTTTTCACGTGAGGTGCAATACCTCTCAGTATTTAAAAACATTCTTTTTTTTATCAAATAGTGAAATGATCCTAAAAATACACCAAAATCGGTTGAACTTCAAAGCTCAAACTTGGTACGAATGCTTTTCTGTTGCATTGTTTTTATGTTATGGCAAATTCATTTTACTATGCAATATACTTTTTATTTATTTACAGTTTCTTCTTTCTTTTAATTTCTTTTTCTGTTATGGCCGTTTTCCCAATAGAGACCCTCAAGGTTTGTAGTATACGGCTTTTCCAAATGTCTGTACAACTTGGATTGCAATGATAATGATACTTATGATAATAATACCCGAGGAATTTTTATGATAATTTTCTTTAACAACTAAATTAAATATCTGTTACCAAAGCCACGTGTTTATTACTCCACAAAACTATGTAAGACGGAAATGGAATCTCCTGTATATAGTAAAGAAATAGCAAGTTTTAATTGAATGATAATTCAAGGCTGTGGGAGTCGTTGCATGTTTAAATTACTGAAATCCTAGGGTGGGGGCCAATAAACCGCTAGGAGTGAAAGATAATAAGAAACTGACAAGAATGTCGTCCTTGTCAGTCAAACGTAATAAGAGATATGTTACGCCTTTACAGCAATAAATGTCCATTCATGGCATGAAAGCACAAGGGAACATTTGTATTGGTTGATATTGGGAACTGCAATTCCCAGGTCTCCCTCCCCTCCAATATTGATGACGTTATCAGTTGAAATGTCTTTATAATGTCTTTGTAAGAGAATTTAAGAGAATGATGCCCCAGTTACTCACATGAACATTCCATGTTGTAGATTCTGTCAAGTTTATTGTGCTTTCCATTGATCACGTCACGTCATTGATGCTTGGGAGATATATGAAATTGATAGCTCTGGTGTCTTCAATTTCCGTGTTTTTTTTTATCTCATTAACATGCCGTCTTGTTGCTTTTAGATACTATTGTTATTTTAGTCGTTTTGGAGAAGTGGGTTTGCCAATTTCACATTCTATCTGTCCTTTTCTGCTGGTGATAGTAAATGCTTTGATGGATATGCAACTCAGTTTAAAGTTTTTTCAGAATTTTTTTTATCTAAGTATTTGGTTGTTTGGTAACTTTGCAGGAACAGAGATTGAATGTGCTTACAATTTTCCATTAATTCGTGAAGATACCGATTTAATTTAGATTTTAAGTAGATGTGCTCTCTCTCTCTCTCTCTCTCTCTCTCTCTCTCTCTCTCTCTCTTTATATATATATATGTATATATACACACATACATATATGTATATATGCATGTATATATATGTATATATATATATGAGAGAGAGAGAGAGAGAGAGAGAGAGAGAGAGAGAGAGAGAGAGAGAGAGAGCACTTATATAACTTGTATATACCGGGAGTATGAATACAAAGAGATATTAACTTGAAATGTATTTTCATCTCTGCTGCCTGGTACGTATCTCTGTGTTTCGTATGATACCCCTTTTTTCAGTTACGTTTGTCCTTATCAATATTCGGGACGTCCTTCAAAATTCATAAATGGGAATCGGTTTTCTCGGTTCGTCCTTTCTCTTTCCTCGGCCGATGGCAGAAGTTTCCAAAGACCAAGTCTCCCTTTAATTATCAGAGGTCTGGCGCCCTCCTTTGCCTTGCAGTCTTTAACATTACGTTTACTTGATAAAATTTTTCTTTCTACTGTGTTGTGTTAGACCAGACAAGGGGGTGGGTGGAAGAAAAGGGACCGTAGAAAGACGCAACGGGAGAAACCTGTGTCTTACAGCCAAACTGCCAGAGTTTGTTTCGTTGAAAATAGGTTCTGTGGTAGCGTTGTCCATGTGGTCCTATATATCAGATACATGGGAAGGTGAAACATCAATTTAGTTTCGAGGTTATTTACTTAATGAGGGTTGTAGCTATGGGAAAAGCATTAATTAGATACGTATTATGATTATAAATTTAGTATGCATTGGTGCCCATCCGTTTTGTGATTCTTTTGAATGAATCTTGAAACGTTGATACCTGTTATAGGTTAGTGTGGTATATTTAAACATATACAGTATAATATTCACTCGAAGAAAAGCTATAAGAAATAAATCAATAGAAAAACTTCCCTTTCGTAACCTTGATTGGATCTTTTTGCGGTATTTTCCGAGATTTTTTATGATTATTATTTGAAATGTGAAGTTTTTAAGGGTATTGCGCTAATCCATTCAATGCCAAGTGCATATAAAGAATTTTTTATTCCAATGTGTTCTTTAAATGTGTATTGTTTCAATTTAGTTTTCAATTCTTACCCTGCTCATTTGAACCTGACTGATAAGAGCATTGAAACCTGAAAGAATTGAAATCAATCGTTTATGTAACTTGATGAAAAAATGAAGCGAAATATATCACTATAATATTTAACTGCCCCTTCGTCTGTTTAGAATACAGCGGCTATAAGGTATAGATAGCCACGTTCGTATGATAATGATACATTCTGATGTTTAAGTTATTCGTGTAGAACTCATATATCATATAAAAGAGTAATGCAAACCACCTACTACTCAAACGAGTCTCTACTTTTCTCTTGACCGTTATTTTTGCGTGAATCAACGTGAGTTTGTAAATAATTTTCTATTGGGGCATTATACTTCCATGGCAATTTCTTATAATTTCGTTCCTATTAATGTTTTCCTCTTTTTGTACTTAAGAAATTATATATTCAATCACACACACACACACACACACACACACACACACACACACACACACATATATATATATAGATATATAGTATATATATATATATATATATATATATATAGCGTGTCTGTGGGGGTGTGTCTGTGTATACGTTGAAACCCAGAAAAAAATGCCCTTTTGATAATGAACGATTGTCGTGTATACAGTAGTTGGATACCTGCATCAGTCACACACATACACATACACTATAAGGATAAACTTTACAGTGTGTACATTCTTATGCAATGTTCCTTTCGAACATTGCTTCCTTCGCTTCTACACTTTCATATCATCACTATCTTGTTTTTTTGCATCTTCCTAACCTACAGAAACTTCCTTATCAAGCACTTCTTTTCACAAAAAGCAACGTTCGCATGCCCGGATGTTTATTCTGTATGTGTGTATGTGTAATGTGGCCGTTTCGTAAATTACATATTTCTCCTACATTTATTCATACCCATACACTCATCGAACCAAGATCCGAATTCTTTCACTCATCCTCACTACCCCAGGTGATCATGGGAGCTAAATAGCCTCCCCTGCCCCTGCCCCCGCTTCGGACCTCATGACCCAAATATCATTTATTCATTTAGTCTTCATAACGCAACAAACGATCATTTCACCCATTCCACGTTCCTTCAAAATCTCAAGATCTAGTATTTTATACCTTGAAGGTTAAAGGTGTCTGGTTTCGGTTCCAGTTTCATCTAAGTAGATGCTAAGTAGATATATATTTATATACTGTATATACTGCATATATATATATATATATATATATATATATATATATATATATATATATATATATATATATTGTGAATTACCTTACGCTTATTAGTTTCCTCATTTCTTTCCTAATTACGGTTTTTTTTATTTTATTGATGAATTTGGAGAAATTTTCTAAGAAAAAATATATTTTTTTGGGTGGAATAGCTTTGATGAAGATCAGTGCTTTTGTAGTGATTATGTTACAGATTTGTAATAAAGTTCTAGTGAAAAAGTAAGATTAATTCTTAATAAATTCGAAAATAGAAAGAGTTGGCTAATCTAGAAAATGTCAGCTCTAAGTCGTCTGTAGGACGCAATTTTCAGATAATAGTAATCGCTTCTCATTCTATCATAGCGTGATTTCTACGAATCATCATCATTAAAGATTGAAACTGGTTTCCAGGTAAACAAGAGACGTACATCTGGAGCTGGTGAAGACATTTTTCAGGATTACTGGTTAACAAACACGGCTTTCACAGGATTGACGTTGAAGCATTTTATAGAAGACTGTTTACGTGTCAAGCGTAATGAGTAGAATCTTTAGATCTGTTGGAGTTAGGCTTATATCTTAGCGGTGCTTACTGAATAACGTAATTACGTAGGAGGAAGATGAGAAACGAGAGAAGAGAGGAGCGAGGAGTGGATGGGATAGAAAGCAAAATGAGGAAATGGTATGGTGTCGGGTGACGATTCATCTCTTGATTGTAAATTACACAAACACACACACACACACACACACACACACACACACATATATATATATATAATATATATATATATATATATATATATATATATATATATATATAGATAAGGAAGTATCTACAGTATATCCACTTCATTATATGTGTGTGTTTATAAATGTATGTATATATACATATATCTATCTATATATCTATCTATCTATATACATATATATGCATATATAATGACTATATATGCATAAGTTTATATATAAGTATATGCATATTAAGCGTATACTGTACATGTACGTGTATGTTTTTTATAAATGCATAAATGTATAATCGCGTTTGTGTGCGCTTATTTGGGCTTGCAATCTTTGTGAATATGATACGAAAAGTATGAAGTGCAGGTTAGCAAATTTAAGGTGATACAGTGCTCGAGACAAATGTAGAATGGAAATTTATATATTTTCTCAGGGCGATTGAAAGGGCTGAAGGATGTATATTATTTAGTGAGTTTGATCAGAATATTAGTTGCAGTAATAAGTTTGAATGGGCCCATGCCTAAAAATAATTCTATTAGTTTTATCAAAGCTTTTGTCCTTTAACAAATATAGCTTCACACGTTTTATCCATGCACCTTCTGCCCTTTAGTATGGTGTAATAAAATACACACACACACACGTCTCTGCCTGGTGTTTGCCAGTCGGGGTTCGAGCGAGTTTCGTTAGTGCCATTAGTGTCTGCAACCTTACCATCCTTGTGAGCTAAGGTTGGGGGAACCTATAGGTCTACTTGCCGAGTCATCAGCAGCCACTGCCTGGCCCTCCCTGGTCCTAGCTAGGGTGGAGAGGAGGCTTGGGTGCTGATCATATGTATATGGTCAGTCTCTAGGGCATTGTTCTGCTTGCTATGTCAGTGTTACTGTCCATTGCCTCGGCCATTCATGAGCGACCTTTAAACCTTTAAAACACGCACACGCGCGCGCACACACACACACACACACACACACACACACACACACACACACACACACACACACCTTAATAACAACTCATAGAGCTAAGAAAAGAATCATCTTGGGAATAACACTAGTGACAGAAAAAGAGCAACATGGATACGAGAGCAAACTAAAGTAGAGGATATTCTAACAACATGTAAGAAAAAGAAATGCACGAGGGCAGGACATATAATGAGAATAACAGATAAAAGATGGACAAGAAGAATAAGGAAATAGAGTGACAGATAATAGATGGCCAAGAAGAATAACGGAATTGGTCCCAGGAGATTGCTAAAGAAGCAGGTGAAGGGAGAGAAAACGTCGGAATAACGAACCAAGAAAAGATGTCAGTGAAGGACATATGATGGCTTAGGTCTGCAGTGGACTAGTAATGGCTGATGAAATATGTATATATACTGATATATATATATATATATATATATATATATATATATGGTTTGTATATATATACATATATATACACATATACTGTATATATACATACATACAACACACACACACACACATATATATATATAATATATATATTTACATAATATGTAATGTTATTGGTCTTTTTCCCGTAACACAGGGTGGCTCTAAAATAGAAATCTGTTGAGTGCAGTAGCATTCATATTGAGTTATATAAATTACATTTATACACATATAATCCATGTTAAACATGTAATTGATCTTGCATTGGAGAAAGCATTAACTTCAGTTGCTTATTACCTACCCAGAAACACTAAAATCAATGTGGTATTCTCCTATTATTTTACACTCTCGCTTCATTATTATTCATGACCTTTGGTCTCTCTCTCTCTCTCTCTCCTCTCTCTCTCTCTCTCTCTCTCTCTCTCTCTCTCTCTCTCTCTCTCTCTCTCTCTCTGGTAAGTCATTATAACATCAATAAGTTTTAAGGTCAGATATCTTCTTTTTGTTCTCGTATGCCCATCTAATCTCTTGGTCCAATATGTCCATATAATCGATCTCATATTCATGGTATTCTTATAATTCTGTATATTGATATCTGTTCCTTATCAATCCTCTGAGTGATCTATTTCCTGCGAACGTGTCCATTAAAACCTGTCGAGTAGTTTGTTCCTCTTATTTGATATCTTGTTTAAAAGTGACAGAATCGAAGGTCAAATTCGATCTTAAACCCAAGTTGGATCATAAAGCCTCCCTCAAGGCCCGGTTTCTTTATTATAGTACACCAATTGCTCATGCATACTTCAATATCTCTGTGACGAGGTTGCAAAAGTAAAGCGACTGGATTGAGTGTAGTGCTATAGAACATAATCAATCACCCAGATGAATGAAAGGGCCATTCTAAAGTCTGAATGAATAAAATAGTAATGAAAGAAATGATACTCATGTTCATATAATTTCTTGGCATTATGTAACAAAATATTATTTGTTGGGTTAAAGAATATAGATATCGGCTAGCGTTTACCAGGCACATAATTTGTCCCGAGATTATTGCCAACATGTCTATGGGTGCCAGTATCTGCTGGAGTGAGACAAGGTGACCTTTTAGCTAAAGAATGGTTGGTTAAATGGAAGACTATCTTTGGGGAACACTCACACGTACGTATATATGTGTGTAAATATGCGATTTCCTTTGTTTGAAGATGGATCTAGATGTGTTGTTAAGTTCTAATGGGAATCAATGCAGAAAAATATACCAGGCACATAATTTGCCCCGAGATTATTGCCAACATGTCTATGGGTGCCAGTATCTTCTGGAGTGAGACAATGTGACCTTTTAGCTTAAGAATAGTTATGGAAGACTATCTTTGGGGAACACTCACACGTACGTATATATGTGTGTATATATATGTGTGTAAATAGGCGATTTCCTTTGTTTGAAAATGGATCTAGATGTGTTGTTAAGTTCTAATGGGAACCAATACAGAAAAATATACCAGGTACATAATTTGCCCTGAGATTATTGCCAACATGTCTATGGGTGCCAGTATCTTCTGGAGTGTGACAATGTGACCTTTTAGCTTAAGAATGGTTGGTTAAATGGAAGACTATCTTTGGGGAACACTCACACGTACGTATATATGTGTGTATATATATATATATATATATATATGTGTGTGTGTGTGTGTGTGTGTGTGTGTAAATAGGCGATTTTCTTTGTTTGAAGATTGATCTAGATGCGTTGTTAAGTTCTAATAGGAACCAATACAGAAAAATATACCTTAATATTAATATTACCTGATATGAAACCCATGAAAAGATACCTTCACCTCAATACGTTTGAGTTTGTAATTGCCTTTGGGGTTTTATTAAGTTATTTCGGAAACCAAGACTGAAAAAACACCTAGAGGATGGATCTAAATCTTGGACTTAGCAAAGGTTAGCCGGGGTTTAGGGAAAAATTAGACAAGAACTTCACTTTCATAGTTTTACCTATGGGAGAGGCATCATCATTATTTTGTATAGGAATGCTTTGTCACCCTAGTATGTGTTTAATACGAGTATATATAGAATACTGATATATACAGTATATATGTATATTATATATATATATATATATATATATATATATATATATATATATATGTGTGTGTGTGTGTCTGTGTGCGTATGTGTGTGTAAAAATTTACTCATACATAAATAAAATCCATCATCCTTTAGTATGAGTAAGATTGAAAAATACTTCTATCAAAGTAACCACCTTTGTATATTTAAAAAAAATACAAATTACTCCTAAAATTTGTAATATTACGGGATGTTTTCCTTCAGATCTATAAGCATCTTTAAATCAGAGGCTTGCGAAGGACATATAGTACATTGCATTATTTAAACTCTCTCTCTCTCTCTCTCTCTCTCTCTCTCTCTCTCTATCTTATAGAAGGAAGACGCCTGCTCATGCGTGGCCATAATCATTGTATTACGGCTTCATTATCGGCTGTGTAGTAAAACCTTTCAGGACTGGAGTCTGAAAGATCTATAGGTTGATGAATAATAAATAGAATGCTTTATATTTTGATAATGTATTTTAGACAGATGCATATACAATATACCGTCTTGTAAAAGTATCTTTCGTTAATATTTTGAATGTATATCTAGTATTTCGAAACTCAAATTTCATTATTTTTTTTATTGAATGTATACAAATTTGACATTTCTATCGTGAAGTGAAGATCTAGACCATGCAATTCTACAATACGATTTTCCTGTGAATGGATGTTAAAGTTTAATCTCAAACTTTTACTATTACAAGTAGTCAATATGGATATAATGCGTATGTCAGTTCAGACAGCAACAATCACACGTATATTTTGAAAATGAACCGAAAAAAGACATGAATAGGCCATCGCAACATGTGATATAGTTAACGTTAATTGGATACGTATTGGGCAAAATTATGAAAATTCTTTGCTCTTCCCTAAATTGATTTATTTCCCTTTGCTTTATAACAATCTCTGTAGTTTTGGCTTTGTCGTGGAAAGACTTTCGTTGCTTAACATGGTGAATGATAGCTGCCTTGGTCCAAACACATGTTACAATTATTTAGTCTTCAGTAAAAATATCCGAAGCTTGTTGTTATAGTGATTAACAACTATGGTTAAATAGTTAGGTCTGAGAGAGAGAGAGAGAGAGAGAGAGAGAGAGAGAGAGAGAGAGAGAGAGAGAGAGAGAGAGAGAGAGAGAGAATTGCAGAACTAGATTTTCCTGAAAAATGTCTGACATTTCACAAACGGTTTATATATATCATTTCATACACCCAAGCCGTGCATTTTAATTCCTACAAACGAACATATTTTGATTTCAAGTATATCCTATTCTACCATTTTTTTTAACGAAGGAGCCTTACAATCCAGTGCAAAAAGAATCAGGTGTAGCCTACTTGGGTGCATGATTCTCTTACCACCAGGCAAGTCGGCGTCCGCTCCAAATTGGCTCTATGTATATTGCAATGAACTAATGTTTGGCCGCTTCGTTGCTGACAGCTTCCTATTAATGGCACGGTGACAGATGGGCTTATTAACTCTCCTACTAACGAAAACTTCAGTTTGCGAGGCGCGCCGTTCGACTTGGTAAAGGAGCGAGTGTCAAAATACATCAAAAACAATAACTCATTTGTCACGTGCAGAACACCTTATCAATCATCTGAATGATCGATTTCGTGCGAGCGTGTCCCTTAAAACCTGTCAAGTAATTTGTTCCTCCCGTTTTACTGGCTTGGGGGGCTTTTGGCAAATGGCTGGTCTTGCGGTTTCCTTCAAGGTCTTGCTAAATTTATGTTGTTTTTTTATTATTTTATAGTTACTCTTTATAGTTTTGATCTATGTATGACGAAGACATTTCGACTTTGATCATTGATTTATTTATCTGGCATAATAACTTGAGGGATCTTTGACGTATTCATATATTCTTTCAAGACATATATCTGTCTGTATTTGTATGAGAGACATCTTTATTAGAAGCTATTGCGATATTGTTTTCTTAATGAACCATCATTGGTATAGTTCGGATTTGGGTATTTCTTAATGAAAGGATAAATTTGAGGTACAGATGCCCCAGTTTGAAATAAAGTATATATAATATGATAACTCTCTCTCTCTCTCTCTCTCTCTCTCTCTCTCTCTCTCTCTCTCTCTCTCTCTCTCTCTCTCTCGCTGTCCATATTGTTCGATTTTATAGTTTCAGACCCCCGAGTTATATTCCGTAATCAACACTATTTTAGACTCCCTGGGGAGCTGGAGATTATAGGTTGTAGACGGCAAACATTAGAACAAAGTAGATGTCACTGATAGAGATATATTGTCCAGTTGATTAACCTCTAATCTATTGTTTGTAAATGTTTGTGATTGCGTTTAGCTGCCTATGATGAACTCTTAGCATGGGGTTCCGTCCTGATCGGGATTGGCTATGCGAGGGTTACGACTTATTTTCTCCATCGGCATTTTCCCTTTTTTTCTTTGTGACGGATGCATGCGCATGTGTATTGTGCTTTTTTAACAGGTTGGAGTTTTTAATTGGTTAAGGATGAATAAAATATTAATATTGAATATTGTCCGTTTTGGTGATACTGGTAAAAGTTTTGATGACATGTTGAATTTAGGATTATTTTTCTCCATCTGGGAGGGACTTGTTTTGACATAAAGGTATATCTGCGTTTTTCTGTTTAGTCATCTGCTTTTGAAAGTGCTTTGCTCTCTTATCAGGCTTTT
>NC_090760.1:12638004-12640504 GCF_036898095.1 Palaemon carinicauda | reverse complement strand
TATTATTATTATTATTATTATCATTATTAAATGCTAAGCTACAACCTTAGTTGGAAAAGCACGATGCTATAAGCCCAGGGAAAATAGCCCTGTGAGGAAAGGAAACAAGGAAAAATAAAATATTTTAAGAACAGTAACAACATTAAAATAAATATTTCCCATATAAACTATAAAAGCTTTAGTTCCGGAAAATGGGAAAATGATGGTTATAGTACAATCCCTGTCCCTTAAGGATGTTTAATATCGTCCTGAAGCTTAAACAAAGATTCTTGCATTCTCCTATTCATATAGGAGTACCAAGTGGCGAAGTTAACCCTTGGATGGACAACAGCAAGTCTACACAGGTATTTTATTACCAGTAGACTATGTATGTATATATTTAAAGTAGTACTAAGTCTTTTAAGTGAGATGGGAAAATTTTGTGTGGATATTTTTCTTTGTTTGAACCCCTGGGCTTATAGCATCTTGCTTTTCCAACTAGGGTTTTAGCTTGGCTGATAATAATAATAATAATAATAATAATAATAATAATAATAATAATAATAATAATAATAATAAACCATGTTTAAATTGGTTTCACCATGGGTTTTCCATATGCTTGCTAGTTGTAAGATTACTCATAGACTATTTTCAAGACTCAAAGTTCATGAAGTATCGTGAAGGTCATACCAAGGTATATTTATTCTGGATTATTCATAGTTCACTGTGGAGAGATGCTGGCTTCAGGTAGGAATACCTATAGGGTATCATTGTAGTTTTCGGTGGGGGCAATGGAATTTCCATGCATAAAAATACGTGAATAGATTTTGTACTTGGATTATAAATCAACACATGTCTGTTTGCGTACGGAAGTATCTGTTGAGGGTGCAAGGATAACAATTAAATGGTATGATGGTACTGAAAGTAAGATTCTCCAGTGATGTGGTTGTTATGTTTAAATTACTGGCCAACGTTTTTAAGGTATGTCTTGACGAGGGAGATATTCCAAAGGAATGGTTGAGAGGAATATTTATAACTTTGTATAAGGGTAAAGTTTTATAGCTTGAGTTATTAGGTTAGAAGGTGTATAGTAAGGGTTATTGAAGTAAGTCAGTCAAGTGGCAGAGCGGAAGATTGGTTGATTTAAAGTTTTCTGGCATCCTGAACAGAGTGGAAGTTTAAAATAGGATGAACATGGTTGGATGGAGTGTTGATTACATGTGAAGCTTAAGAGTAAGTAACCAGTTGCATGTTACCTTTTGGACTTTCATGACGTATAGAGTGTATTCAGATACACTATTGAGGATGATGATGTACCACTTAGAAGGTAATGAGTGTTAGTACTTATTAGCATATACAAAATTGGGAGAAACTGGTTCGAGGCAAATGGAAGTGTAAAAGGGAAGTGTTTTATTATTATTATTATTATTATTATTATTATTATTATTATTATTATTATCATCTAAGCTAACACCCTAGTTGAATCTGCAGGATGTTGTAAGCACAAGGGCTCCAACAAGGAAAATAGCCCTGTGAGGAAAGGAAATCAGACAGATAGAATAGTGTGTCTGAGTGTAAACTCAAACAAGAGAACTCTAACCCAAGAGAGTGGAAGACCATGGTGTAGAGACTATGACTCTACCCAAGATTTCGGAGTGTCTAAAACAGCTGGTTACCATAGCTAAAAGTCTTCTACCATAAAGAAGAAAGTAGCCACTGAACACTTGCAGTTCAGTAGTTAACACCTCGAGTGTATTTTCCGATTATCTTAGTGCTGTCAGGTGTATGAGGAAAAAAGGTGAATGTGTAAAGAATGGGCTTGACTATTCGGGGTTTCTGTAGGGAACGGAAGAATTAACTCTAACCATAAGAGGGATCCGAGATAGAACTATCTGGCCAGTCAAAGGACCTAGTAACAGGAGAATAATTGGTTTGGTATAGGAATAGGCTTGAAACTAGGAATATGTTTTCAAGAAGACTTGAGATGTTGGTGTAACGTTCTGTAACTGATGTTCACACATTTGGTGAGGTTTACGACTGAAAAAATGTTGAACTTAGTATTTATGAGAAGTTATAAGTTAATGTAGGAGAATTATTATGATAGATATGAGGCAAGTTACAAATTAGATAAATGTAAAGTATTTAATAGGTTCATCATTATATGTATGCCAGCTAAGCTTGGTACGTATGAAGGGATAGTTTAGCGGACTCCATATATATATATATATATATATATATATATATATATATATATATATATATATATATATATATAATAGTGTGTGTGTGCGTGCGCGTTTGAAGGAAAGAGAGAAGTTGAAGTGGATGCGTAAAATTTTTCGTGCAATATATATGAAGTAAGAAGAAACAGAAAACAGAAATGTAGGTATGAAAATATTGTTGAAAGTTTGCTTACCTAAAATCAGCGATCACAGAATTTTCAGATGGATTTGTAAGTGGGGAGAATGAATGATGATAGATTGGTGAAATGATTCTATCATTTTGAAGTATTTGGAAGAAG
>NC_090760.1:12618004-12623004 GCF_036898095.1 Palaemon carinicauda | reverse complement strand
AAAAATAAATGAACCTCTTCAGCAGTCTTCGTTTTGAGATGTCGAAGACAATTATAAATTTAGCTTAAATTTCCTGGTAATCAAGGATAAAGCGATAAACGGCAAAAAGGCTACTTTCCAAATATCCTCCACAAAGAATATGATTTCGTTCATTTCCAAAATTGGAATATAATGGTATGATTGAACTTTACTCTCAGAGAAAGCTTCCTTCATAAAAATACTCCCTGAAAAGCATACAGTAGACATAGACCTTATCTAAATAACAAACTATCTTAGGGTTAACAAAATGTTGAATATTTTTTATTTCTTTTCCTGACATCGAAAATTCATATGGTTATCCAAAATCGGATTCACCACCAAAGATTTTCTAACAGTTGGTTTCTTTAGCTGTCACTCCTCGCATAATTGCAGGAACAGACATATTTGATACATTTTATGTTTGCAAATTTTTCATTTGTTCTATTATGTAGAATGTCTCTCCCACCGTGTGCCCATTTGCTATATAAGTAGATTGAAGGGTATCAAGTAAGTCTTTCACCGTTCTTTTCATTAACAACATACTTTTTAAAGAGACGATAATCCTTTACAGTCTTTTTAACATTGTCCATTTCAAGTTCAACTAATTGATTGAGAATCATGTCGTATTCCTCTCTCTGCATCAAGCCAGATGTATTGCTTACCTCTCTTCATTATTCTTCACTATGCATGAATAAAAACACTCATTCCTTTATACTATTTCTTCTAATTACGAAGACATGTCTCGACCAAAATAAAATCACCACTTGATATAATCATGTTACTATCTAAATGTTTAGACGTATAACATCAACTGTTATTGACGTTTTGAGTAACTGCCATAACTTAAATGTTAACTAATTACTTCTTAGAATTTTAGGAATTATGCAAATTTACTGGAATTTTTCAGTTATTTTGCATAATAACGACGTTTATAACCATTCTTTTGCAAAATTACTATGATTTTAGATATTATGCATATTTACTTAAATTTTTCAGAGATTAGGCTTATTAACTAAAACATTTGTTAGTATACAAATTTACTAGGAATTATGCATAATAACGCATACACAATCATATATATATTTATATATATATGTTTATATTATATATATATATATATATGATTATATATATATATATATATATATATATATATATATATATATATATATATATATATATGTATATATATGTGTGTATATATATATGAGAGAGAGAGAGAGAGAGAGAGAGAGAGAGAGAGAGAGAGAGAGAGAGAGAGAGAGAGAGAGAGCTATGGTAAGCAGGTCTTCCATCAGATCACTCCAAGATCAAACCATTGTTCTTTAGTCTAGGGTTTGTGCCATAGCTTCTCTACCATGGTCTTGGGTTAGTTTTCTTGCTTGAGGGACCACCTAGGCACCCTCTCTAGTTTTTCTATTTCCTTGCTTCACTGGGATATTTTGCCTGCTGGAGCCCTTGGGCTTATAGCATCCTGCTTTTCCAACTAGGGTTGCAACTTAGCTAGTAATTATGATATGTTGTATGTATGTATATACATATACATAAATACATACACAACCTGTGTATAAAATAATTGTTTAACACGATTGTATATTTATGCATAGTTGCAGTTAAAACTGCCAATTTTCATGATCGGTGTTTAATTCTTTGTATTCATAATGATTTTTCTTTCAAAGTAAGGAAATGGATATGGTGAAGAAGGTATTGTTGAAAATTAATATAAGGTTAGCAATTACATACGGAATGTTTAAGGAATATTTGTTCAACCTTCATCCAATAAGATTATGAGGATTTGTTCTATCATATTTTTAACGTTACGAAGTTTTTTGTGTGATTTCTCTTCTGTATAGTGATCTGCTCTTATTGTTTTAAACTGTAGTTTTCTTCAATTCCTAGGATAGTGTGGCGATTTTGAGACGGCCAAGCAGCAATTGCAAGTCAAGCGCTAGAAGATTTGGTGTCGATTAAATGAATAATCGACATCAATAATCCGTCGATTGCTAGCATCCAGGAGAGAGCCACCATGGTGAAGATGGCCTTGGATTTCATTCTAGTAAGTTATAGTTTTTGTTTTATTCTTGAATATATCTAACAAGAGAAAAATATAAGTGTGTGATAGGTATTATATTTAATGAGGGAAATTAAATGCGGTTTATATAAAGTATTATACATTCAGTTTTGGGTTTGGTTTTAGAATAAATTGAATGTATCAAATTAATTATGGCGACATACGAAATGTGTCAGTGTACATTATAACATCTTTGACCGTAAGAAAGTGACTAGCTTATATTCTATTTTTTTAATGGTTAATCTCTTATTTGAATATATATATATCATAGAAAAAGATAGAGAAGTAGGAATGAGTTGGAAAAAGCGAAGAAAAAACCAAGGCATTTCCAGAATAGCTCATTATCCCACTTCAGAACAACGGTGTGTTGGAAGAGCTTAGCATTAAGGAACAAACGGTCTGGAAATATGATGGGATGAAGCTCTCGTTTGCGGATTAAAGGAGGAGAATCTAAAAGATGGAGATTAAAGTAGGAATGTTACAGAATTATATTTTGATATTTCAGCCGGATGCAGGAGGACTTAGGACTCAGACTTCACTGAGGTTATTACGGGTGTGGGGGTGTTCGGGTGTTCGGTAAGGAGGGACTGGGAGGTCTAAGGGAGGGGACGGCATTCCAAAGTTAAACCGTACGTTAAGAAGCCGATGAAATATTATACGGTGGCACGGTTGCCTAACGATTCCAGGAGGAGGAGGAATGAGACCTCCCGATACGTTAGATAGCCGGCGTAAAATCAACAGCACCGTGTTGAGAGCGTTTCAGAAGTTAGGAGGGGAGAGTGGAGGAGGGGTCAGAAGTTAGTGGAGGGGGCAGGAGGGGACAGAAGTTATGGGGGTGATGGGTAGTGGGGGGGATCATATTCCTTTTGGGGTGGGTAGAAGGTGTAAGAGGGAGCTTTAGGCTAGGGAAATGGTAAGAGGAGAGTGGGGGGGGGGGGATGTTGGAGTTCATTTTCCAAACAATATGCAGCAAGACTTGGAAAGATAGGCAAACACACTACGAATGGATGTGCTTGGGGTGCATGTAGCGCTCGTTTCCGAGAAAGTGAATGCACATATTTAGAGGATATATTGGTATTAGCCTTCCAGAAAGCATTGAGCGAATCGGTGTTTAGGGTGAAATAGAGCCAAGAAGTTTCCTGGAGCAGACATTAAGGGGAGCCTCCATAAAGTATTAAGTATCTTGTACTCTCATTTCACAAAAAATATAAATAATTTTGTTATCTTGAAAGTTGTTCATTTGATTTCATATTTGAGAAAATTTCTACATGATGTTAAGCGAAAATGTTTCTTTGTAAATGTTTGAAGTTTTTTTTTTTTCCCGATTAACAAGTGTTGATATAACCTGAAATATATGATTTTGTCTTTAGAGGATGCAGTTAAACTTGAAATTTATAAGGATATTGTCCCAGTTTGGAGATGTTCCGAAAGAGAGTTCTAGAAGATAAACTTCCAAATCGGACTTAATAACTAGAAATTATTATGCAACACAGTTTTACTGTAGTGGACGTGCCAAGAGCCGTCTACTGGTAATAGTTTTATGAGAGTACGGTTGCAGTTGTTTAAAACGTTAAGGTTTGTCACTACCATTGCAAAACCCTAACATTTTAGACTTTTTCTTGGAAATTAACAAGGCCTTCAATCATTCGAAAGATTTGATCGTGCGATCGAAATATATTTCGTAATATTTAAACAGACCAAAACCTCGATATTTTTATACGAAGCCAATGATTTTTTTTTTCTCGCAAAAAGACCCAAAGAAATATATTCAAGAATTTAGAAAAGTAAATCTGTGTTAATCTTAACAGCGAGGGAAAATGAAGAGTCGTCTGGGCCTGGTAATAGGAGGAGACAAAGGTTGCGAATTACTTTGAAATGGAACAGGAAGGACATCGACTTGACATTTAAAAGAAGGATTCCATTGGACTAGCTTTGTACGCTTGAGAATGAAACTTGACTCGAGAGAGAGAGAGAGAGAGAGAGAGAGAGAGAGAGAGAGAGAGAGAGAGAGAGAGAGAGAGAGAGAGAGAGAGAGAGAGAATTGGCAACATTTGGAAAAGAAAACATCGACAGACAGAAAAGAGGGATAAATCAAATCAGAGAAAGGGAAATAATTTTCCTCATGTCTTTTTAATATAGTTAAGTAGAGAGAGAGAGAGAGAGAGAGAGAGAGAGAGAGAGAGAGAGAGAGAGAGAGAGAGAGAGAGAGAGAGAGAGAGAGAACATTTTGATTCCAATATTTTACAAATGCTAAAGATATTTTTTATTGCTATTATACAATTTCTTATTAGGCACATTACTTATGAAGCCTGTGAAGAAAAACTTTTATTGATGGACATAAGCATAAATTCTGATTTTATTTCTAAAAAGTATCAGGGATTCAGTAAATTCGAAATTTTTTCTTCCAATTCAGTTAAAGCTATGCAGTTAGTTTGAATGAGTTTCCACGGTCAGGATTTTCATTTAACTCTGTGACAGACTGGATTTGTCTTCCAAAGATTTCTTAACATACCTAGTGTATTTTGGTTTATATTCTTATATATGATTCAAAAGGTACGTTTTTGTTTATGGAAGATGCATTTCACATTTTGTAACCATAGGAAAATTAAAACTTTTTATCCTTCACAAAAGCAGGTTACTTTTTTTTCTAGCTGGTTAGGAAGTGAGAGTCCATGTTTGGGAATTTAAAGTAGAATAAGTTCCGAAAATGCTTATTGTGCAAGACATAAATGTGATAATTTTCTTTTGGTTTTAAGCTAATAGATTAAGCATTTTCTCTCGTTTTCTGGTCTTTTTTCCGGTCACTTCCTTTAATTTATTAAACCTAAACATTGTGTTATGAAGTTTAATAATAGTTTTATTTCTTGGCTGTTAAAGATGTGATTTATTCAAATAATATCTGCTGTCAGGC
>NC_090760.1:12598004-12613004 GCF_036898095.1 Palaemon carinicauda | reverse complement strand
CTTTTCGGTATTTAGACCGGAAATGAGTTCTCTTCATTCGCTTCTGTCCTGTGTTCAATTCCTTAACTCCCAACACAGGTAGATCATCATCTATCACGTTTTTCTAGGATTCCCAATGCTTTCCTATACAAGTGGTCATTCTTCCTTTTTCACATTTCTTGTTCTTTTGACTAACGAATTCTTGTTCTCATCACATGTTCAAACCGTCTCAATCTTTGTGTTTTTCTCCTTTTTTCCTAACTTATGGATACTTTATATATACCATTCCTCTTTTATATAATCTTACCATCATACTTCAGCCACGAATCTTGACATTCATAGGTCACATTTTATGAAAATCTCGCCAATCTGTTTTAGTGCCTATATTTTCATTGTATAGAAAAGTAAAGATCTTATATACAATCATACCCTTTTATATCGCTAGTTATTGGACATTTTCAATAATCAGCTATAGGTCAATCTCTCCATTTTCATCCATGCTGCTGCCACTGTTCCTTACTGCTTTCTCAATCACTAATTCCTAGTCTAGTGTCTTCAAGAAACGAAAATGTTTCCCCTGAAGACCAGCTCATATATCACAACGAGGTATCCAACCCTTCTGCCTTTCCTAGTTGGTGTTTTTATACATTTCGGGTACATAAAATCTCCCTTTTCATATAATTTTTTAAATCCAAAATCACCTCTTATGACGTCACTTGTTACATTTTGTATTTAGTATTTGATTTTTTTTTCTTAACCATGACAAGCGCAACATCGGTGTTGTAATCATATTTAGGTTTTGCAGATGTAGAAAAAATCGACTATATGTTTAGGCTATGATACTGGTAACTTCGTGTAGTAAAATTTCATGAAGTTATGGACGTTGTTTACTTCATTTCCAAATTTCTTTTCAATTCCTTTTTATATTAGATTTTTTTTTTTTACATGCCTTTGCAAAGGTTTCCCTAAAAATGGGCTAGAATTTTTTGTATTGTTTTGTTTCAAATTAATTAATGCTTTACAATACACAGTGTTGTCAATCAGTCATTAGTTTTACTTTTTTTATAAGACTATAGAGTACGTATATTATATGAGCAGAATTTATTGTAATTATGAATAATGAAATTAACATTAGAAACATAGTTGAGTTAGAACGAATTTACTGGGATGGAATTATATTTGCTTTTTATTATGATCAGATAAATGTTTGCTTTTAAGAATATTTACACAATTGTTATAATTCTTTTGTAAAGCTTTCAAAGTTCGAAACTTCTTATATTTTTATCTGATATTGACACCGCTGTTGATGCAATCACTAGTAATGCAAAATTATAATACAGAAATCATAATAATAAATATCATTATGGAGCTTGGAGATGCCTGTATCATTTTTTTTTTTACAAACTGAATATATTTTGCAGTTATGAGCATATCATTAAGATTCTTTTTTGTCTCGGCTGTTATTGTTTGGCTGATTTTATTTACTTTGCTGCATATTTCTTTAATTTTATTTTGTCACGTGATAAATTTTAACATTATTGCCCCTATACTCTATTCACTCGGCTATAGATCGCAAAGTCCTAGAATAATGTTTCTTTTTTTCTGGAAACTAATAGATAATTGTATGGACGCAAGGAAAATGTGAAATGGGCGAGCATCTTGAAAAATTATGCTAATGCTTGGACTTGGAATCATGATAGGCATTTTGCAACGATGCGCATTGCATGAAAGTTTGCTTACTATGATCTAGTTTCAAATTTATTTCTTTTGTTGCCGAGTCAATATTATGATGGTTTGGCAAGTCTCGGGTCAGCAGTTCAAAGTCCTGTAAGAAGGCCTGCTTGGTGAACGAAATTTACCTCCATGCCATTGGGAAGAGGATTAGAAATGTCTACTTACCACTGGTAGGGCGGGGAAGGGATATAGTAGTAGATATGAGTATAGTAGGATTGCATAATTTTTCTTATATTTTCATGACTTTTGAGGGGTCAGAGGGTAGACTGTTTGCCTAGTAAATCATGGTAAAGTTGTTGAATTTCCTAATAAAGGGGTTTATCTCATTTATTTCAGGCAAGATTGTCAACTGTTATTAAAAAAAATACTTATGATAGCTGCATTACTGTTGCCAACAGTAGGAAAATACAGAACTGAATGGTACTACTACTTCTACATTATTACTACTACTACTACTACTACTACTACTACTACTACTATTCATAACAGGGAATGTCATTATTGGAAAGCAGTTCAAGAAGTACGTTCATATCTCACGTTGCAGACCCCCTCTATCCTTCCATGCGCCTGCTCTCTCTGGCCCCCGATCGGTCTTGAATTAGGCTCTTGATAATGGATTTGAGGTAAAGCAGACTACGTTGGGATCGTTAAGCCTTAATTATAAGGGATTTGCAGAGAACGAAGTATGTAGGCTGAAGGCAGATAAAGGGGGATTGAATGCGCTGAAACGTGAGGGCCTCCTTGCCATCAGTCTTCACAGGCATTACGGAGGCTGATATTCAACCTTCGCCCTTATCTCATCAGACGAAAAGAAAGTTTTGCAGAAAGCGAAAGAAAGTTTAATCTTATTCTAAAACGGCGAAATTGACCTGAGCGTTGTGTAGCGTAAGCAACCTTCATCCACACCACACACACATTATTATTATTATTATTATTATTATTATTATTATTATTATTATTATTATTATTATTATTATTAAATTCTAAGCTACAACCCTAGTTGGAAAACTCTGCCGAAAGCAAACGAATTCACACTTAAACAGACGAAAATGTTGATGTGCGGTAGCGCCCAACTTTCATGCTTACCACTTCAATCGATAAAGCGTGGGGAGAACAAAAAGAATTCATACACAAGGGAGAAGATTACGACTTCATAAAAGATATCCCTCTGGCTGTATACTTCTCAACATCAAACGAGAAAGGAAGCTCAAGAAAAAGCTGACATGATAACTTTTGTAAGTGGTTGTTATTTTATGAACTCTGTCCTCACGCATCAAGGAAATTAAACTGAATAAAACTTTGTTTGTAAGACATAAAATGTTCATCCTTGTTAGTTTATAAGAAGAGAATAAGAGGAAAATATCATCGTTTCTATTTCTTACGACAATATGAAGAGTGTATGTAACAGACTCAGTACACAAGTACACCAGATATACTGTACAAGGCAAAAGGAAAACCAAGGAGACAGTGAAAAAAGTAGCCCTTCTAGTGTCCTTACCAAAGGAATGAAACATTTGCGCTCGTACGCAAAAAATAAGAAAAAATCAATTATCAAAGGACGATATTGTTAGAAGTGGAAGATGGCCTTAACTTTCTTCATCACACCAGACAGAAATATACACGCTCACATGTATTCACACGCGCTCACACACTCACTCAAAGAGAAGGCAAAAGAAGGCACACTTTCAGTCAAAGGCCGAGATTGCCACAAGCATGTAAACATCCGGCGTCCAAAAATGAAATGAAGTTCACCTCTCTACACGGTTATTGATTTAACCTGCAATCAGCCTAATACGAGAGGGGCCACTTTTTCCATCTGCCTCAGTTTTGTGAATGCGTGAATTTGTGTTTTTGTAGGTACGTTCCCGTGTGGAATGTGATTCGTTTTTGTTTATTACTTGTTGCTTCTTCGCGCGCGCTTATTTATTTAATTTTTTCCCTTTTTTACACCAGTTGCTTGTATTTACATTTTGATTGCTCTCCCCCCCACCCTGCTAATGACATATGCGCTCGTATGAGACTGCATTCGCATCACATGTCCAGAATTGCTTTTAAGCCAAATGCTTTGCTTGTTTACAACGAGTGCAAGTGTGATTTAATAGCACGTTTCCCACAGGTTTCATCTGTGATTTTCCTCTGCCCCGTATTAATTAGATTTCTTTTTAGTTACATTTTTTATTTTTTATATATTATGATATACACGACTCATTTGTTATTATTATTATTATTATTATTATTATTATTATTGTTGTTATTGTTGTTGTTATTAGTACTGTTGTTATTATTATTATTATTATTATTATTATTATTATTATTATTATTATTATTATTACTTGATAATCTATAACCCTAGTTTGAAAAGCAGATACTATAGCACAAGGGCTCCAAGAGGGAAAATAGATATAAGATATTTACATTCTCTTCTGTAAAACAATACTGTAAGGATTTTATTTTTTTATATTTACCTTATAAATGAAGTTTAGCATGAGTAACAATAGTAATTATAATCATGGATTCATAGCAGATGGAGCAAATCTGTTGTGTCCATTCCACAACTTTACCAGGTATGCTAAACATTTTGTAGTTCTAATATCCATTTGCTTTAAGAGATATCATTGGAATTTATATTTTATACAATTTCAGATTAAGATATAATTGATATATTTGAATGAGTATTAGTTGAAATATATAAATTATTTAATTTTGCTTTGAAATCTACTTTGAGTATGCAAAGTGTGGTTAGAATGCAACATGCTATCATTGAATTTCGTGTTCATTTGGTAAAATTATGATTTTTTGTGTCTATAACGTACCTGGCCTAAATCTTTTGTTTTATTTCTCCGCATAAATTGGGTAAAACTTATTTATTTTTTAGTTTTTATATATCAGCTAAGACTAGTTTGGTTGTCGCTAAGAGGAAAATAATGTAGAAAAAAATATGGTAAAGCATCTCTACCCCGGGAAAAAAAAAAAAGTGTATGAAAAAATATACGACGCTCTTACAACCACAGCACTAGAATATATCATCTTTGGGCTTAAGCAGGTAAATAGCCACCAGCCTCCCAACCTCAGCGACATTTTGGCATCGCAGCGCTCGGGAATAATAACAAATTGATTTTAGAGGAAAAAAAAATAGAAGGTAAAATAAAAAGAGGTGAAAGATTCTACCATGATTAGTTGTGGCGCGCTGAATGAGTCACGGGTGGGCCAGGGAAACGAAACGTGTTCTGCTAATTAAAGTGTCAAGCACCTCTTGTTTTATGGAACGTCGTGTGATACACATACGCTTTTTTATATATATTTTTATATTAACCCATGTGAAACATTAAATGAATTTTGCTGTTATATATAGGTATGTGCGTCCTCGTAAGTAGTATGTTTATTAGCACGCATGTATGAAAATGCAAGTGCACGATTAATACACACACACTATACACATATATATATATATATATATATATATATATATATATATATATATATATATATATATATATAGTGTGTGTGGGGGGGATCACGTATCGGAAAGTCTGTGTAGGTAACAAGTTTATCATAATTTCCACAGGAACATTGGCGTACATACATAGGTATCGACACACGGAGATACCTAGCTATTTGGTATATCTATTTTTTGGTTTATTTTGTGTTAAATCCATATATGGTTTAGGATATACATATAATGTATGTATATGTATATATATACATAACTATATATTTGTGAGTACATACATGAAAATACTTTTACATTAATATACTATTCATTTATATATATGTGATTTTGTTTCTTCCTTCAGTTTGACATCGTAATTCATAATTGCAGAAACGGTTAAATGTATTTGCAAAATATCCTCTTTATTTTTTTTTTTTTTTATACACATGTATCCATTTGGATTTCGTTCATCATATAAGCATAACTGGCAATTGGCGTGAAGAAAATTAAGGATGGTGAAGACCTAAAATCTATGCAAATAAATTTGATTAAATCTTTTGTTTTTGAATTTGGAATAATGAAACACGGAATACTGTATTCATAAACACACTCCGGCATAAATGGTCTTAGAATGGTAGTGAATAGATAGAATCAAAACAGCGTGAATAGGAATTCTGCAATTCTCCGTAATTGTGCTCTTTGATGAAATCTTTCGTATTGAAATCTAGATGTTTTGTTTTAATGAAGTGAAATCGTTGTTTATTGAAAAAGCTTTTGTCGGCAGCCAAATTCCCCTGATATTTAGGTTCACTACTTTTCAAGAAGTTAAAGAGATCACGAAGGGAACAAAAACGGAATATAAAGATGAGGAACAGTTGTCATTATTCCAGAGTCTTCCATTCAGGCTGATGAGTTCATTCCGTTACTCCTATGAATTCAGGCTTTTGGACTGTGGTACCAAATAGAATCTTCACCAAAGTGCGATATCTCTCTCTCTCTCTCTCTCTCTCTCTCTCTCTCTCTCTCTCTCTCTCTGTGCAGGCAACTCAACGGAAGGAGAAGCATTTCGAACTACAAAGGCTTCGTGGATGGTTATTCATTCCTATTATTCATTTGAACCTTTGAGGAGCGGAGCTTCGGTCCCGAAGCTTTTGAATACAGACAAGATCTTAAGGGCCGGGGCGTCCAGTTAGTTTATCAAAACACGTATTATTATAGGGAATGCGAGTATGCATCGCTGGTGGAAACAGCACCAGCTCTAAGAGCACCATCAGGTCTGATACGGAAAAAGTAATATCCATAATTCGACTTGGTGTGTCTGCTTGGCCGTTCGTATGGATTGTCGCAATACGAGAGAGAGAGAGAGAGAGAGAGAGAGAGAGAGAGAGAGAGAGAGAGAGAGAGAGAGAGAAAGCTAAGCAACCTGCTATGTATCTATGTATGTATGTGTGCCCCTTCCTGCGTTCAAAATGTGTCAGCCGATGTTCAATTAGAGCGATATTGTGTCGGTCACGTTCACCATTACCATCACGAGGGCTTTCGATCCACGACAAGATGCGACGAACGACCAGAGGGTCTGATGAGAGAGAGAGAGAGAGAGAGAGAGAGAGAGAGAGAGAGAGAGAGAGAGAGAGAGAGAGAGAGAGAGAGAGAGAGAAGGGGAGGGAGGAAAAAGGCGTTGCTCTGCCAACCCCGCGTTTAAGCCTTATTGCTTTTGAACCTTATTGCTTCTGGATCTTATTGCTTCTGGATCTTATTGAAAGCGAAGGCATTAAATGCACTTTGTTGCGTGGGCCTTTGCGTAAGGAAATGGAACGTTGGATTTCCAGGGTGGCATCGTCAATTTCGAGTTTTGCGTTTCAATTTATCTTTTTATTTCAAGATTATATATCTAGGGATGTTTCTTAATCACAACTAATATTGTAATAATCAGGTGTTGGAATAATAGTGATGTCCTCATTAATTATGTTTTGAATTTCACAAGGAAATGAAGATTTTAGATAATTTTCTTACATCACATCAATCACTTACTAAGTGTCCGGATCACATCTGTTATTGCATATCATCGTCAGATATTGATCATCTCTCATCTTTCTTCCTTATTTTTTTTTTATTTAGTTTTTGTTTATTCCCTGTATCGCTCTCTTTCTCTCTCTCTTCTCTTACACAGTCTGTTCGTTTCTTCTTCCCTCCCCCTCCTATTTTTTCTCTCTCCACCCTCTACCCTTCCCTCGACCATGCGCCCTCCACCCTTTTGCATTCCTCCCTTTAGTCAGAGGGGATCTACCCCCTCCAATCCCCCCTCCCATGTTGTCCATATTACTACTATATAGAGTTTTTACTGCTGATATTTCATTTACTTTCAACGACAGGTTTAGGCCGTTTTGCATAGGGTTGATGGCATTCATCTCAAGCGTTCTTTTTTTTATCTTTTTTTTTTTTTTTTTTGTGCTTTTGGTTACGCTCATCCGGCGATATTTTTTCCAGATTTGGGAAGCCATGCAGCGCGTGGATAAAGCCTCGTAAATCACGCAGAGGATAATTATGTAATTACCTCCTTCAAAATGCTGCGTGAAGAAAAAATCGATAACGGGTTTGGGAGAATAAAATGAAGCACCGATCATGCAGGATGCCCATATGGGAGGGGAATCCTTTTTATTTTTCCCCATTTTTTTTTTTTTGGAAGGGGGGACGTCTGGTATTTATGTTCTCTCATCTCGCAAGCAAATCGATAAAACGCTTGTATGGGAGGGCAAGCAATTTCCTTATTATGAGCAAATTATTCCCAGGTGTGGCCCATTCCCAGGCATAGCCCTGACTGCATCGATGCTAAAGGGTGCTGTAGCTGTAAACATGTGAAAAAGGAATTTGCAGTTGCGATGAACATTGGATTGCAGGAAAAATATAAAACTAAGGGATTAAAAACTGGAAGCTCCTCTCTCTCTCTCTCTCTCTCTCTCTCTCTCTCTCTCTCTCTCTCTCTCTCTCTCTCTCTCTCTCTCTCTCTGTGTTGCTCCTCTTCCTTCCTTTCTCTCTATTTCTCTCTCTCCACCCCTCTGGTTTTCTCTCTTTCTCAATCCCAAACCCTCCTTTTTGGGGTGTACACCGTTCACCCCTTCTCTGACGCTGCCAGACCTGTAAAGCGACGTGTGCGAATACACTCTGTGTCAGGCCTGGTAGTTTTTGGATGTTGTGGGCCATCCCCTTTTGTTGAGTTCTGAAGGTGATAATGAGGCCAGTGGCCTAATGAGAGAGTGGGCAGGATTGGGGCATCGAGGGCAAGGCCTCTGCTTTTAGAGGTGTTCCTGCTGCTGATGATGATGTTGATGGATGTGTGTGTGTGTGTGTGTGAGATAGAGTGAGAGAGTGAGAGTGAGTGTGAGAGTGGAGCTCAGGACAAGAAGAGGGTGGTTAAAGGCAGCTGGACATCCACCCATCGCCCGTCCCCACACTCTCACTGAATGATCGCCAGCAATAAAAACCCGTTCTACCCTACCTCCCTCCCTCCCCCTCGCTCTTCAACCCTTTCTGCTTGCATGATGAAGGCAGGCAGCCCTTTAACACGCAGTCATGTTGTGCTTGTGGTCCTAACCAAGCGTTTTGGGAGGAATTCGCGCAAAATTCTTACCTGAAGAAGCTCCTCGACATGGTGGAGACGTTTTGGCGGGATCTTAACGATCAGGCAATGGCGGAGGATTACTTAAGCGCCAAGATGAGACCGTTTTTCCCTAACCCACCACTGGCTTGTGCTTTATTATTATACTGAGTCCAGAAGGAAAAGTTTCTGGGCTAAAGCCCTCCATCACCAGCAATACCTGAGGTTTGTATGTTGCGAGCCTTCTCCTAATGCTGTTGCTGGTGGTGGTGGTGGTGCTGCTGGAGAGGCCAAGGCTCATTACAGTTTCATCAAGGCCAGGCCATTAATATCACACCTCAGGTGGAAGAGGCCCGCTGACGGAGGTAATGGGTCTCTCTCTCCGTGCCACTTCAGCTACTTCAGCTTTAATTTGTCATGCATTGTGATGACGTCATCAACTCATCCATTGCTTTTGTGCCTAAATTGATAACAATGCAATTAAGTTTTGACAAGGGTCACCTGCAATTAAGCCATTCGATAAGTGGACTTCCAGCCTACTCCTGGGGCTTTGCAATATAGTGTCTACATTTCCCTCTTCGATGCCGTGGTGTTATAACAGCTTGTTAATACTTCTCGAAATTGTGATTTTTACGGAATTTGTAAATACCCCAGTGTGGATGCGTTTGTAATTCACTTTCATTAAAGAAATTAAATAATAATAAAAGCATTATGTAATGCCCATCACATTTATTAACAATATTATATGATAACTACAATTTAAGATTTATGTAACGACGGTAAAGTGTCTGGTTCGCATTTGTGTTTATTCGTACATTAGGCTTGATATGTAATCTTTTTGAATATTTTTGTTATTTATTTACTTTTGTAACATTTTCGTTTTATATCCTGACAGATCAGTGCTTGCATCCAACCATATAAGAAAATATATTCTTTATATTCACATACATAACAGTATAGCCTATATATATATATATATATATATATATATATATATATATATATATATATATATATATATATATATATATCTATATATATGTGTGTGTGTGTATATGTTATCATATATATTATACTGTATATATATTATATATAAATACATATACTTATATTATATGTATATATATATAATATATATATAAATATATATATATATATATATATATATATATATATATATATATATATATATATATACTGTATATATGTGTATACAGCATATATATATGTATATATATAAATATATATTATATATGTACACATAATATATATATATATATATATATATATATATATATATATATATATATATATATATATATATATTATATATATATACTATATATATATATATATATATATATATATATATATATATACATATATATATATATACATATATATGTACACATAATATATATATATATATATATACTGTATATATACTGTATTTATATATATATATATATATATACACACATACATATATATGTACACACACACATATATATATATATATATATATATATATATATATATATATATATATATATATATATTAGGTAAATGTAAATTACAACTCTTAGAAATCAGGAAAATCCGTTTATATTCATATATTTAGTTTAGCGCTGTAAGCCTCATTTAGATATATTTTTTTCCATTCATTTCTGTCAGTCATTTGTTCGACCATTTTCATGCTTTGTTTTTTTTATCACAAACATATAAATTATTTAGAGACATACTAGAAAATAACTATTTTTACCATGTATATCCCCTTAAATTTGTTTTTAATTTTTCAATGAATTGATAAATCTGTTTTTTTGCTGAAATGGTTATTGCAAAAGTATTACATTTTTAGATATACGTGAAATGCTCAAAGAACAATTTTTTAAAAAGTATTTTCTCATGTTGTAATTCCCCTAGAATACTTAATTACGATTGAAGTCTCTCATGGATTATTTCGTCTACATAAAACTTGAAATTATAAAATTTTCTTATATTCATATTGATGTGGTGATATAATAGCTTGTATGATTTGATTTAATAGCAAACTATCAATATTTTACCTTGTATATTTTTATACAAAATCTTTGATTACCCATATTATGAAGTTCAGTATTTTAATATTTTTTATTATTTTAAACGCTCATATTAGAATATGCAAACCTAATTATTCACACACGTTTGATTGATTGTATACAAGATAAATGTCTATTTTTATGTGTTTATAAGCATGCAATGTGCATGTTCTTATTTTTGGTTTGTTAGTTAATGCAGAGACTAGAGAAAAAAAAGTTTTATGAAGAGCTAATATTTTTTTTCTTAATTGTGAGTATGTTTATCAAAATATTCAGAATTTATTTTTTATATAGAAATATAAACGTATCTATTAAAAATTCCCATAAAAAGATAACAGGCCATTTTAATTTTCACATGGAAAGATAACTTCGAGCTTTCTCAATCCCGCGAGAAAACTTAAATCATCTATCTTTTTTCGTCCGACTGGAAAGCGAGTTTGAGATGGCCGGGAATTTCCACAGATAACTTTTCTCATTTATCGAGATGAAGTTCTGAGGGAAAAATTCTCCAGCTGAAACTTTCCCACTTTAATCCCCTTTTGTGAAGAAGTCATGCTGAAAAGTGTTCTGGGGCTTCTTGTGTCACTCCCATATCGGGTTGAAATTTACTTTTGGATTATTTTGTAATCGTGTGTTTATTAAAAGATCTCCGTTTTACGGGAGAAGGCAGGGCAAGGATACCCGAGATTGCAAGCAAGCAGGCAAAAATATGACATAGCAACATACCAGCACCCTGTACAAACAGAGGCAAACAAGCAAAAGGACGAGACAGAATCGGCTGCATCCAGTGAAACGACAGCACATTCTTAGCACCATTTTAGCCCAGCAAATAAAGCACTACTCACTAAAACAGAGCTAGACAAATATCACTTGGCCCCCAACAAGTGAGGGAACCCCAGCTGCTGATCACGGTGTTTGGCCAGAAACATTTTCTGCCCTTACAGTTCCACTCTACCGCTGGGAACTCTCTCTGGGATTTGCATTGGGGGTTGAGGGGGGGTGGATTGGAATGAGGAGCAGGAGGAGGAATGGGGTTGGCGTTTGGGGTATGCAAAAGCAAGAATGAAAAGGTGGGGGTTCATTAGTGAAGATGCTTGGGTTTTGGAAAGGGTGTGATCAATAATTTGGGTATGAGAAGGGAACCGGATTAGTTTTTTAGTTTTTTGAAAATCGTTTTTTTTTCTAACATTTTGATTTTAATTTTTTAATAAATGAAAGTTTATACATTTTATGCAAATAAAAATGTATTGATATTATTGATATGTAAATTATTTTGTTTACAAGCATATGAATACATTTTATGCACATGTATATATACACATATATACATACATACATACACACATATAATTTCTACTAGCATATATATATATATATATATATATATAAATATACTTGTAAATGCCAATACGAGCTTTAGAGATTCATGTCATAAGCAATTGGAGAGTAAGCAATTTGGATAATTTTTTCATATAATTCAGGTTGACTGTTTATTAATCTCTCTCTCTCTCTCTCTCTCTCTCTCTCTCTCTCTCTCTCTCTCTCTCTCTCTCTCTCTCAGTGCGAAGGCATATTTTTGTCTTGCTATCTTAAACTAATACATTATCATATTGTGTTTATATATGTGTATATGTATGTATATATATATATATATATATATATATATATATATATATTTATATATATATGTATATGTATATGTATGTATATATATATATATATATATATATATATATATATATATATATATATATATATATGTGTGTGTGTGTGTGTGTGTATGTGTGTGTTTCCATATGATCAACAATGATCAAATTCCAAGTAATGTTCCAAATGTTACAGCTCAGATCTTCATTATGTTCTTCGTTAAATAAAAATTCTCTTAATGAATGCTACCAAGCTGGTTGGAAAGAATGCTTTTATTCACACATGTTTTATTTAATCATTTTATGACAGAACAAGAATAATTTACTTGATGATTTTATTTTTTATATCATGTTTATGAATATTTCATTCAAACTTTTGGTTTCCGTGTGATATAGAATCTTACAGTGGCATAGTTGCTGGATTTATTTTTTAGTTGGTGAAATCAAATTTGCGCGTATACGTAATTTATTACATATGTATATATAAATATATTTATATACATATATATATATATATATATATTTTATATATATATATATATATATAATATATATATATATATATATATATATATATATATATATATATATATATATGTTGTAAATATGTACAGTACATATATGTATGTTTATATAAATATAAATGTGTATATATATGTTTATATATATATATATATATATATATATATATATATATATATATATGTATGTATATAATATACAGTATGTGTGTATTTCTATACAGTATATATATATATATATATATATATATATATATATATATATAGTATATATACTCTTAAAAACTTCCGTCGTGAACGTTATTTATCTTGAGGTGTGGGAAACCCGTAAACATACGTAAAGAGGTGGAAGTGGATAAATGAGAAGGCGATTGGACAGGTAGGATAGGGGATCGTTCCAGGTAAGTAACGAGACCAGGGGGGTTGTCTTGTGGATGGGGGGTGGGGGTATTGGTTTGCTGTGGATGGTGGGTGGCCTATGGGTGGGCCAGTGGTAGGACCACTTGGTGATGCTCATTATGGTGGGCAGAAGACCAGGAAAAACAGCCTAAAGGGGCCCTTGCCATCCAGGTTGTGGGTGGATGGGAGGCAAAAGGTAGGTGGGGGGTTGTGGAACGGGGTTAAATGTAAACAAATGAAGCCTATCCAACGTTTGGTCTGCCTATTATGGCAGCTTTAACTTAGCTGAAGGAGAGAAGGAAAAAGTTTCTTTTTTTTTGTTACTTGGCAATGCGGTGTGTCGTTTATTTTGCTCGTGTACGAGCTCATGAGTTTTGCTTAAACAGAATGCTTTCCGACTTGATAGTTCCCGAAGAGTTTTACGAATTGCATTTGTAGAGGAAGGAAGTAGACATGTTTTTCTTCAGTGTTAGTGATGATAAGTTTTTTCATTATGCAGGTGTTTCCATTCTATTCTTATTAATTAAAATTGTTCCACTACTGTAATATTGAGATATATCGTTTTTGAAAGGATTATAGATCTGCCGGTGATCGATTGAATTTTCTTTATTTTTGCTTTAGCTTATAGGGGTATGTAATAGTTGTTACTGAGTATATTATTTTTATTATTATTATTGTTGTTGTTGTTGTTGTTGTTGTTGTTATTATTATTGTTATTGTTTTTGTTATTGTTATTATTATTATTATTATTGTTTATATTTTTAGTGATTATGATTATTATTTGTTATTGATATTATGGGAATTATTTATCAGATAATAGTAATTTATCGTAAAATTATCGTTTTTGTTACTTCGTTATTGTGGTTGAAAATTATTTTTTGATTAAATATAACAAAAATTATATCCAGCTGCGGAAACATATTTTTGTCTTAAATTAATCTTGTATAGGTTGTCTGTAAAGATATTATATATAAAAGTATATTTATTTAGTATGAATGATATGTTTTGCTTTCCAAAACAAAAGACCAGAAATTTCTCTTTTATAAAATATAACTAAGAACTTAATTTTATTATAGCGCTCGTCACGAGAAAATTATGATATATTTTATAAAATATAACTAAGAATTTGGTTTTATAATAGCACTCACGCCACGAGAAAATTATATATTTTATAAATCATAACTAAGAATTTGGTTTTATAATAGCACTCAGCCCAGGAGAAAATTATAATATATTTTATAAAATATAACTAGGAATTGGGTTTTCTAATAGCACTCACGTCACGAGAAAATTATGATATATTTTAATAACTAAAAAATGGAAACTGGAAGTAGCTTTGTTATATCTGCCAAGAATTCATTTAAAATTCATATCTAAAATTGATTTTTTTAAATGTAAATCTGATGTTGATTTTACAACGACTAGTCTGTCTTAAATATTGTTTCGTAAAATTAGGTTACCAGTGCTTTGAAAATTTTCTTAAATTGTTATTTTTTATTAAAATGATGTTTTTTATTATTATTATTATTATTATTATTATTATTATTATTATTATTATTATTATTATTGTTGTTGTTGTTGTATTTGGTTCAATTCCCGATATAGAAACTATGTGGGC
>NC_090760.1:12565504-12580504 GCF_036898095.1 Palaemon carinicauda | reverse complement strand
TTTTTACTTTATTTTTTCTTTACTTGAATATAGGTCTCAAATATTATAAATAAATACTTATTTACATAGCAACTTGAAGAAATATGGTGGTTTCCTAGGCTTTTGTGTTTTTACTTATTTGATAACTCCTCATTAGATTTCTTTGAATAATGCATAGTTTTCAATTATTTACCGTGTACATGTAGGTTTCTATTTACTATTAAAAAATTAGTTACTATTATTGTTATCTAATATGTTTAAAATTTGTGGTCTCAGGAAAGACAGTTCTAATTCTATAGTATTTACTCATACTCATAATGAATAAGAAAAATTTTTCCAAAATGCCATCAGAAAAATCTTACATTCTCCTAGCTGTAACCATACGCTACGTAGGCCTTGAGCAAAATACATGGTGCCTTTTATGGCAGTCAAAGTGTTGCGAAAGGTTATTTGATTTCAGAACGTACATAAAACTAGTCATTCACTCGTGCAAGAGTAATGACTGTTACGCGAATATGCACCACATACACTGGCTTTTGTATAAAAGTTTTTTTTTCTAGAGTTGTTAAATGGATTGTGATCATTATCATGTAACCGAGATGTGTAAATTCACTTGTTTTCATTATTTTTTCCTAATTATTCACCACCCAAATCTGATATTTCTTTTCTTTCATCTTGAGGATTTTAGTCTTGTGTATGCCTAAATCACTGTGTTATGGATAAGGATTAATTGGAAATGCTCTTTAATTATTTCTTTCTAATAGTACATATATTGAATTGAAGCACATGGTGCTCGTTTAAAATATATTTATTAATCATTCTTTACTCTGGTTTCTTTCTTGTTATATTGAGATATTAAAATGGAGGCATTCTTTTATTCTTTTTCTATATTTAGTTTTGAAATAAAATGATTTAAACGACGTTTATATTAGTTTTTCAGTGAACACCTGACTGAATTATAAAGTATATTGATCATTTTCATCATTATCATATTGTTAAAATACTTAAATTTTCTATGCCAATAGTAAAACCCCTTCAGATGATATTGTCGTTTGATTTTTTACGTTGAAATAGTGTAAATTTACATAAGCTTAAATGTTGTATATGGAAAATATTCATTATAACATTTGATTAAACAGGAATGTTTTGCACATTCTTAATTACAAAACAATTTAATCCTATTTCATCTTAAAAAAGTCGGTAAAAAAATATTGTGATCGAGTTCTTTCTAAAGTGATATTCATGTATGCTATTAACCAGCTGAAGTTTTGTTTTTAAGTGACTTTTTAATTATATCAGAATTACGGTAGTATTTTTGCTATTTTACAAATTTTGCATTGAAAATAAACAATAATTTTAATCACTGAATTGAGAATTAATTCTCTATATAGAAGTTTCAATTTATAAGCATCCTCCAACGTATTGTAAACTCCACCAGTGCAATAGTCTGTTTTCTCACATTGTTCTATTTAAATAATTATGCTAATCTTTTTACAACATCCATACCGTCGTTCATCTGTCTCGAAACTTTTTTCTTCAGTTTTTCTACTCTCTTAATAAATAACACTGTAATACATAAAACATCAACCACTTTTACAATCCATTCACAAAGCCATTTTCTGTCTTTCTATGCTTTACATATACCTCATTTCTTTTTTTTTATTTCCGTCATCATCATCATTTTTATTTCAACTTGGTCCAGTGTTTCTTACGGAGGTCTCTCGTTTTGGATTAGCCGCTTCCATCTACCTCTTCCTTTGCACTTCTGCTCCATCAAGTCCCTTTTCTCTCGAGTCCCACTCCTATACAGTCTCTTCACCTATTGCTTTATCTTCCTCTTCTTCCACCATGCATCTTCATCACCATGGCATTCTTTCCAATAAGGTCTTCTTGACCGTATAGTAGGTGTCCATACCATCTCAGTCTCCCTTTCTGCACTTTCTTTGATATTTCAACCACTTTTGTTGGTTCTTATTGACTATGGACTCCATCTTTTCTCGATACTGTAGACATCTATCTTGACATTCTCAGCCTCAGGATTTGTATAGTTTCTTCTCATACTTGTTTCTCTACATAGGGCATAGTTAGTCCTACTACTTCTTATGGAACTTCATTCTTAATGACACTTGTCAAAAAAGGATTCAAGAGGCTGTTCTCTAGGTTTTATTCAACATTCTTGTATCAGCTATAGTACGTCTTCTCCCATTCTCCATTTAGCCTCTACTATAGACCCTAGATATTTAAACTTAAATACACTGAACATTATATTCTCATTCCCTTCAGTGGTGGTGGTACTCACATTCTGTCTTCGACCAGCTTACCCTCACTCCCTTATCCTTCAGTGAGGTTCTTCACCTTTCCAATTTCCCCTCCAGAACCACCTGCCTCAATGCACACAGGACAATGTCATTGCTTACAAAATCTTCATAGCACCGTTTGTCTTAAATCCTCTGTCTTATTTATTCATCAGGCTGATCTCTGGTGAAATCCTATCCTCACCTTGAATCCCTTCCTTCACTACTGCGCTACTCCTTAGGTAAACATTATTCTGGCCATGAAAACGATAAGTAGCATTGAATAGATTTCAGACTTATTTTTTACCAACACACACCTATACACACACACTTACATATATACACACACCCTATATATATATATATATATATATATATATATAACAATGGACAAATTCCTATCTTAGACCAACCACACATGTATTGTATATATAATTTATATACATATGTATATATATAATTATATATACATATGTAATTTTATTCTATTATATATATATATATATATATACAGTATATATATATATATATATATATACAGTATATATATATATATATATATATGCAATTATATATATGCATATACAATTATATTATATATGTATAATTATATGTATATGCCTATATAATTATATGTATATGCCTATATAATTATATTATACATATATATATATACATATATATATATATATATATATATATATGTATACACTATATAATATATTTTTCCTTTATTATGAGAAATTCCAGGTAGTGTAAAATCTTTGATTACTTATAAATTCTATTGAATGATATTGCTAGCTCCACGTTCCTTTTTCCTGGGTATGACCAGCAACGCTTTGACTAACCGCCAAGCTACGTGTTATGAACTCCTTGGTCCGATAAGGACACATTGCAGTGTTCTGCATCGTACCTGGGTTTGAACTGCAGTCCCTAGCCTAGTAGCTTGAGCTACTGGGCTAAAGTTCATGGTAGAGAGTTATAACGTAGCCAATTTTTTTTTATTTATTTTTTCTTTTTTCTTTTTGGACATGCACTAAATTAGGTGTCTGCACAATACTTTGTTTCCTTGCCTCACTACATTGCATATGAAATGAGAATAAATCGAATGATATAGCATATTCGAACTGAGCGTCCTTTTGTTAGCTTATATACCTCATTGTGTATCTTGTATTAATTAGAGTTTAGAAGGTCACACTTGGATTGGTGCATAGGGCCATCAATATTCACAGAATAATAGCTAAAACATCAAAGGAAACATTCATTTTTTTAAAGGAATGTAGATATGTATTCACACCTTTCAAAGCTTGGTGAGGGTGATTACTTATTCCCTCCATTTTTCAGCTGAGATTATTTCATAGCTTACTTGTACCTCTATTGTTTTGCTTACATGAAGACTTACTGTAGCTCATGACCCCAGTCAAATCATCATATGTATTATATTTGACTTGAAGTATTACTTTTTTTTATTTGAAAAGGATGCATATTTTAGGAAAAAACACCTTTCATATTGTGTTTTTAACTCTCGATTACATATATTTGTATGAGGATTTTTGGTTTCATACTAGAATTCGTTGATAGATTGGTAACTTTATCGTCTGTTTTAGTGAACTGTTAGAACTTTGTTGTAGAAGTGAATGAATGTGCGTATTATTGGTTAATAACTCGAAAGGTTTAAATTTGGTATTTTTGTGATGTACCATCCCACTTTTCTATCATATCTCACATAAGGCATTCTATTCATCCGAAAGGTCATGTATACTTACATTCAAGTGCCCGTTAGATTTGTTAAGCTTCTTCTAGTTATTATGATTTAAGTGCAGGAAAGATGTATGATTCCAATCCAAAAACAAAAGAGGCCTTTCTATCATCATCTTGTATTTTAGCCATAATAGTAAGAAGACAATCGAAGATAAAATCATCCAAATCTGACTTATTAAAATCATTAAAAAAATCGGCTTTACCTACATCCCAAGGCAAAGGGAACAAAAGCAATTCGGTCTGAATGAAATGCTGTTTACCTTTTATATGTTGGTGATGATCTTGAGCGAAAGAGGTATTCATAAATATTGGCTCGTGTGAGTTACAGAAGTGGGATCCTCTCTTGAGAAAACTCCTGACATTGGCCGTTGAGGTCATCCATTAACGTTTCCTCGTGTTCCTTTGAGGTTCAGGTAGTCTTTTGTTGTTATTTTTCTCCTGGCTAACTCCTGTGCCATTGAACGGTCTGATGCGCGTGGATGTCCATGGAGCAGTTGAATGCTGAAGGGAGATCGGTCATCTTGCAGGTTAATTTGAAGTTCAATTGGGCTTGCGCTTTTGGCTTCTGCGGGATTTTATGTTGCTCTTATTATTTGTTAGCTTAGTCTTGGGTTTATTAAGGTTTTTTCTTTTTATAGTTTATATATGAGATATTTATTTTGATATTACTCTTCTTAAAATATTCTATTTTCCATTTTCCTTTCCGCAGAGGGCTATTTTCCCTGTTGGAGCCTCTGTCCTTATAGCATCCTGCTTTTTCAACTAGGGTTGTAGCTTAGCTAGTAATAATAATAATATTAATAATGATTATTCTATTCTCTTTTTTATTGATATGAAGCATTTAAAATATGCAACAGCATGCATTTTCGCATTGGTTGGTATGCAGATATGCATGATAGCAGAGACGAGATGTAACTCGCAAGATGTTTGCATAGATAGACGAATTGTTATGTATAGTTTCCATTTAAAATCAGGTCAGTACAAAGAGGTATAAATATCTGAGCTTAGTATTTTCTAATGTGTATTTTGAACGTCAAGATTAGATTTAATTTTTCTTATAATTTTTTTTTTTATTTTTTTTACAAAATTGGTTTCAACTCGCATCATATTTTATTTATATTGTATGATTAATGTAATTATATGATATCCCCGCTACAATACTAAATATAAACGTATTTGAATACCATTATTGTTGTTATTTTTAATTGAACACGCAAATATACACAAGGAACAACTCGTAATACCCTTGATTAGCAAATTGGGCTTCCACTTAATAGAATATGCACTTCTAAAAAAAAAAATAAAGGAAAATGATCGACTTGAAATAGCCTACTTGGATAAAGATATTTATATATATTATTTGATATATAAAAGTAATTACAAACATCACTGACCCAAATAGATTAGTTACTTATGCTGGGCAAAGTGGAGACTAATTTACCTAGTGTGGTGACTCGGGATGTGAAGTAACCTTGGTATGTGACGTAGCGAATAAAACAAGATTTCCATGAATATATAAATAATATATGGAGTATAAAATGAGGCTTGGTCAGTGATTATCTACATACTTTCACGAAATGATGGTCTCGATCAGGTGAAAGTGAGAAGATTAGATGTTTTTCAAGGTGATTGATGGAATAAAAGGGTGTGATTCTTTTTAGCTCATTGGGTTAATAAAAGACTATTGTTCGTAGTAGCCATTTGTTATATAAAATCTTGTTAGGAATACAAAAGAATATTTGCAAATACGAGAGCAGGTTTCTTAATGAGAGGAGATTAGATCGCAGAAAATTTATGTATTATTTAAAAAAAAAAATTGTGTTCTGCGAAAAAAAAACCTGCTGGTATAATTTATTTGAGGTCATGATTATTAAGAAATTTAATAATTGAATTATTATTATTATTATTATTATTATTATTATTATTATTATCATTAATAGCTAAGCTACAACCTTAGTCGAAAAAGCAGGATGCTTTATGGCCAAGGGCTACAGCAGGCAAAAATAGCCCAGTAAGGAAAGGAAATAAGGAAATAAATAAACTACAAGAGAAATAAAGAACAAATAAATTGAAATATTTTAAGAACAGTTACAATATTAAAATATATCTTTAATAAAACTTTAAAAATAAAAAATAAAACAAGAGGAAGAAAGATAAGATAGTATACCCCAAAAAGTTATGGCACTACTCAAAGCTAGAGAACGATGGTTTTATTTTTAGTGTCCTCCTAAAAAGCAGCTTACCTTAGCTCAAGAGGCTCTTCACCCCTTACCAAGAGGAAAGTAGCCACTGAAAAATTACAGTGTAGTAGTTAACCTCTTGAGCGAAGAAAAATCGTTTGGTAATTTTAAATGTATGAGGACAAAGGAGAATGTAGAAAGAATACATCAGACTATTCGGTGTATGTGTAAGCAAAGACAAAATGAGCCGTAACCAGAGAGATGGATCCAATATAGTACTGTCTGGTTAGTCAAAGGACCCAGTAACACACTAGCGGTAGTATCTTAACGGGTGGCTGGTGCCCTGGCCAGCCTACTACCCATAAATTGTTAATGTGGCAAAAATTATTAACGATGAAAAATGAGAGAATGCTTGGTTTGAACCATATATTAGTATTGTATGTATCTAAAACTGTATTTTGCATTTTCAGACAAAAAGGCTCTACAGAGATCAGGCTTTCAGAAAACTAATAGTGATTTGAACCTAATGTAAAGGCTTGTATATGTACGTAATCTTAAGAATACTTACAGAATAAATCCAATAGGATTAGAAAGACACAACAGTTCTGTTCCTGACCCTATTGAATGCTTTCAAGGAGTCAGGGTATAGGACACGCCGTTGTCACTTGTCCTCTATAGAAATAACCAAATTTAAGAAAGGTCGAAAATCTGTTTGAAGGTACCGGAAGACGTTGGGTAAAGGATATTTCTTCTCTTTTATTCGTAGAGGCAAGTAGGATAAGCAACCCGAAGATAACAAGAAAACAAACAAGGTTGAAGCTTTACTGCAAAGGAAAAGACAGACTAGCTTTTGTTTCCAAAAGGTTTTATCCTTGACGTTATTACGGTAATTTGCTTAATTTTGTACATTGTATATCAATGAAAATAATGATAAATGGATTTCAAGTTGAAGGATTAAGAGGGCAAATCAAATGTATCTATTGTAGGTTTTGAACGAAGAGATTTATTACAATTGTTAAGAAGCATTAGGACGAGATCAATTCAAAGAATATACGAGATTAACGACGTTTTCAGTGTCATTTTAAATCATGGAGCTTATTAGGGCATTCATTGAAATGGCAAGCCTCTTAGATTTCTCATGGATTAGGAGTGAAATGTAGATTGTATAGTTTAGAATTCTAGTATTCATCATCGAAAGTAGTCTTTTCCGTTAATTGACATGGATTAAAATAAAAGTGAATTAACGTAGAAGTGGTGAATTCCTTGCCTTAACTACCTACGAGAGCAACAATGTATGATTTGATGAAGAACTAGAAATAATGATCTAGTATAGGTTACAATATCCTCTTGATAATTCGAACCTTTAGCATTTGAACGCAACAATTCGAGGTAACTAAATTCTACGCCATTGAACGTTCCAAATACAGTAAGTTTCAGATAAATGTCGTCTTATGAAGTTGGTGTTTTGATATTTTCTGTATTTTCTAAAAAGATTAGGAAACAGTTTTATCATTTTACTACTGGCTAACAGAAACATGAAGTGAGCTGTCTCATTTATCATTAATTTGAAGGAAAGTAACCCCTTCGGTCCTATTTATAATAAAGTTTGCTGCTGAGAACCTATGATGTTTAGGATTAGAGAGATCTCTTACAGAAAGTGAAGGGGTCATAGAAGAAATGTAGCGGTGTTAAATAGACCTGTTGAATCAAGTAAACATTAATGGTTATAAAATATCTGGTTGGCTTGTTGGATGTGTATATAAAGATTGACCATAGTTCATAAATCTAGCTTCAGTCAAAAAGTCATGCTTAAATTGATTGAAAGGGTTCTAAAGATTTGCGTGGTTGTTGAGTTCCAAACAGGTGGATGCCTTTTAATATGATTGGATTTGAGGCGCAAGTTTTGTTGAGAAGAAAAAATTCCCTTTTTACCAAAGATATAGGTTAGGCAGAGATTACTCAACGTAACTGGGAAGTTACTTAAAATGATTCTTGGTATATTGTCGTTAACTATCGAACGCATTCAACTAAACCAAAATAGAAAATAAATTCGTATTGTAATTATATTCCGATCTGAGATTTTGTATTCTATTTATGGTTGTATTTTTTTAAATTTTTACCTCTTCTGCTTTTGGAATATTATTTACGTTTTTTGCATGTGCAGAGCAGTACTGTTGCTATTATGAAATGGGTTCTTAAAGTATTTTGTGTTTTATCTGTTTTTTAGGTTTGCTTTTGGAGTTCAGGAAATTAGAAGCCTGACAGTTGTCTATTTTTTTTTTCAGTTACCACCACTTTAGTGGTGAACAGCTTGATATTTGAAACTATATCTTTGAAATTAATTCAGGTTTCATATAGTGTGTGTGTGTCTATTGCTATGTTAGCAAAGGCATATATATATATATATATATATATATATATATATATATATATATATATATATATAATATATATATAATATATGTGTGTCTGTGTGTATTGTCGTTTATATATGATTATATATATGTATATATGTGTGTATGTATATATATATATATATATATATATATATATATATATATATATATAATGTATATCCCTATTCTTCAAGTAATGATAACTGTAATTTCGAGCACATTCACTGATAACTCACCAGAAGCCTGGTAAGCACAGTTACACACACGATTAGTTATTCACGTTCATCTTGTAATATAAAAAATCCGGCTTTCTGCATGTAAATCTTTAAGGCCATTTCTTTCCAATACCTTTCCTTCCATCTCCTTAGACCCTTTATCTGCTTGCTAACGCCCTCTCTCTCTCTCTCTCTCTCTCTCTCTCTCTCTCTCTCTCTCTCTCTCTCTCTCCCTCATGGATCCATTCTTTCTTTGTTGGTCTATTTGCTTGACTCTATTTCTCACCATTTCAATTATTCTTATGTCACTTGAAGTATGCAAACAGATACTTTACGGCTTCAACTCTTTTTTTTCTGTTTTGGTATCTGATCAGCCACTCGAACTTTCTTTCGGCTCTGTAATGTAGTATCTTATTGAAATCTTATTTACTCCCGGTTTCTCCATTCTCCAGCATCCCTAACCTTCCTCCATCTTTCTTTAATAATCACCAACACAATCATTTTGAAACCTTGCAGAAAGCTATCCACTCTTACTGTAAATCATTTAGCCCGGTCTTTCTTCTCTCTCGCCCAATCAACAAATTTCTAATGAATATAAATTTGTGTATGTATATTATATGTTATGTTTAGTTTAAATGTATATTACTATATTCTTTCAAGTAAAATGGAACTTCTTGAATTGAAAGATTTGGTACAGGATTTTAAAGATCGTGTTTGGATCTTGTTCCGATTAATATTCAGCTGACTGACTCCCATTTTCCTTATGGTTATATAAAGATAAGGATTATGAACAATTCTATTTTTGTGCCTGGACTGTTTACATAGATAGTTTTTATATTACTCGTAGATCGGAAAAATTAGAAGTTTCACGTGAATTTTTTACCTTGGTAACTTATGTCGGACGTTATTAACAAACCTTTTACAAATATCAATGTGTAAATGGGAAGTTTGAAGCAATTTCAGTTAAGTTGTTCCCTAAATATTGAGGTATTATCTTTCGAATCTAATAGAATGAGGTATTTTATTCCTATTCAAAAGATTCCAGCCAGTACAATGGAAAATAATACTAGTTTTATAAAAAATGTAATAAACATGGTCGCCAAAATGCTTTTGGCATCATAGGACTTTTGTTTACAGAGAATATTGAAAATACCGTCGCTTAGGTGCAAATATCATACCAAGTCTTGGAGACATTACTGTGGCAGCAATTTTGTGTCTAGTAAGAAAAAGACGTTACATAAAAAGACTGTATATGACTCTACCTGTGGATTAATCACTGCTGCCGTCTATGCTAGAAGCTTGATTAAGTGTAATTCTTCATGAACATAATGTAAAGCAGGTTTGCATACAAAAAATCATATATCAGAGCCCTTAGGTAAATATATATATATACTGTATATGTATATACTGTATATATATATATATATATATATATTATATATATTATATATATATATATTATATATAAATATATATATCTATATATAAATATATATATCTATATATATATATATATATATATATATATATATATATATATATATATATATTGAGTTGAAGGGTAGATAAATAACTATATATTTGCTATTTAATAATCGTTGAAATGAGGAATCAAAATGCGTACTATAGGATTTGGGCATTTAATTCACACCGTTAGTCACTTAAAGTACTTCGAATGATATGACAGCCGATGGCTGAAATTGTCGTAGTACCGAAGTAGGTTTGATGTGTCTGAATGTCGCAAAATATACACACGGTCTGATTTACTGTTTTTCATTCGTTGGGGTTGGTGCTAGTGGTAGAACTGATGTCCTTTTCGTACATTTAGCTTCATTGTTTTCCTCTTTATGTGCTCTGTGATACAGAGACCTTGTGAGCGACACTTCAAAAAACTCTGTAGCAGCTGAATGGCTCTAAATGCACTTCCATTATATTGAACATCTTTTCAAAAGCAGAAAGGTACAGCAAGCAGTGTTGTTATTCGCTCGAAGGCCGACCAGGCAAGCTAATACTGTCTGGTATATGTTATCATTATCCTTAAGTCGTTATGGACATTTGTGAAAGTTTGTATATTCGTCTCGTTGAAGACATCTGACCAGGAAAACAAATGGTCCTATCGAAAGTGAATGATTTTCCAATTAGGGCAGGGGTAGGTATGGATCACTAAGCCCTGAACAAAGATAGTATGCTTCTTTGATGTCAACCACTCAAATGTTCTTTTGCCACCAAACATGTTTGATCATATTTGTAGTATAGTATATCTTTGATCACGATTTTTTCATGGTCGAATGCTCATTCGCATGTGAAATGCTCACATTGTGACATCTTTATCTGGGTTTTCTACGGCATGTCCTCGGTTTAGATTTTCTCTCTAATTTCATATTAGATGATAACTAAATGGGCTATTACTTGCTTCATTATTCTTTTTTATTTTTTACTATAGGAATAATTATATGTTAATATTTGTTCTCGCCTTGAGATGCAACACCGAATGAAGGCCGTACATTGAAAGTTCCTTCTTATGATTTATATCTACTTTTTAGTAGAAATATTTATTGTTATATAGAAACGATATTCGATAGATACAATTAACGAAGGTTACTTTTACAATATTGGGTATTACTACTTTGTGAAGTATAGAAAAACGTTATTTCTAAAAATACTTCAATTTTGTAACTGAAATGAAGAAATTCGTGCATTCTTTTTAATGCGAGGATTCCCACATGCTATATATATGTGTATCTATATTACTGGGGGGATTTTCGGTGTGTATACACAAACACACACACACACACATACACATACACACACACACACACATACACATACACACACACACACACACATATATATATATATATATATATATATATATATGTATATATATATATGGATAGTTACATACATATACATTTGTATATATAGATATATATATATATATATATATATATATATATAAATAATATATATAGATATATAAATATATATATACATATATATGTATATATATATATATATATATATATATATATATATATATATATATATATTATACACGTTTGTATTTGTTGATTTAGATTTTACCCAAGTTCTCCATACATCAGAATGTGTTTTAATACCCTAATTAATCACACCTTTATGTTCAGGTAACAACATTATTAAACACTGCTGATTATAAAACTTCATTAAGCACTGCTGATTTTCAAACTTTGACATTGAGATACCTCATGTTTCGGCTCATATTTATTTAAAACCGCAGAGAGAAACTAAAAATAAATCGCAGCGTCAACTTTTGATGTTTGGGCATGAAACCTTTTTGGTGCTTGTTGTATAGGTCTGTGTGGATGGCTTTTAATAACTCTCTCTCTCTCTCTCTCTCTCTCTCTCTCTCTCTCTCTCTCTCTCTCTCTCTCTCTCTCTCTCTCAATGATTATTGAAGTTAAGATTCTTCTTAACTTCATATATGGTTAGGATAGTAACATTCAAATGCTATTAGTGATAGATTAGAAGGAAATCAGATAATGGGTCAGAGAGCTTTAGAAAAAAAATTAAAGAAATGAACATTATTTTTTTTCTATGGTTAACACCCCTGCTAATATCATTTACGAAAAAAATAACCTCAGTTACCTTGCGATTAATCTTCGAAGTGTAGGGATTACAGGGGTAATTCCTGTTGCTCGCCGAGAGAAGTTTTATTTTGGAAATCATTGTAGTAATAGAAACATGTCAAATATGTGATAAGAACGTTGTCTGAAGCCACGGGTTCAACGTTCAGTATTATTATTATTATTATTATTATTATTATTATTATTATTATTATTATTATTATTATCATTATTATTATTATAACTGCTCCATTTCCATTTTCCGGTTTACATATGATCAAATTTTCATCTTTCATAAAGACAACATACAAATCTTAAAGAAGTTGGGAAAAGATGAAAATTTAATTATTATTATCATTATTATTATTATTATTATTATTATTATTATTATTATTATTACAAGCTAAGCTACAACCTTAGTTGCAAAAAGAAGATACTATAAACCCGAAGGGCTCCAACAGGGAAAAATAGTCCAGCGAGGATGGGAAACAAAGGAAATACATGAATGACTTGTCCTTCCTTGTATCGAATTAATTTTTGGTACATAATACAAAGATAGTATTTTCAGGATCTTGCTTTAGTCCATGAAGATTGTACCGTATGCAGATAGGAATAATAAAATTGTATTTATGCAGATAGGAATAATATGATTCTTTGAAATAATGGAATCTCGCGATCATTTGAATATGTCAATAGTAGATGTATCATTGTTGCTCATAATCACAAATATTTTCTGGAGTAGATAATTTCTTTAAAGTCGATTTAGTAAAAATAATGCAATGATATTTTTAAATAGAATTGGGTTTATATGTACTTGAATAAGAATTTTTAAAATTATTCTTTTAGATACTTTCTTTACTTGCGATTGAAGAGGATTATCTGCGTGTTCCATGCTAAAGAAGTGTGATAAATTTCCTGTTAATACAGAGTTTTGGTTTACGACTTGTGTATTGATACATCTTCTACACACATACACTACTCGCACAATCAACTAACGCTATCTATAAAAATTTAGATTATAAACTGACAATAATATATATGTAATAAAGGTTTTCATAAGATATCAATGCTTTCTCACTTACCATAGATGGTATATTCCCTCAGCCCATAACTCCTTGAATAATTTTTATTATTAGGATCTTCCCTTATAGAGTTCTTATTTTATCTTCTGAATCAAGCAATATATTTGTATATATGTATTTGTGTGTACTGTATGATATATATACACACACACACCCATATTATATATATATATATATATATATATATTATATATATATATATAATATATATATATATATCTATATATATATATATATATATATATATATATGTATGTACTGTATATATGTATATATGTATAATGTCGTGTACATGTCAATGTATTTGCATTTCCATAAAGGTATAAATAATTCATTTATGAGTAGGGTTTTTTTGCAAACCTATAACATATTGAGCGTTTTGTTACAATTTTATAATAATTCTTTAAACGTGTGATAACATATACATACCCACACATAACTGACTTCTTGCGTGCTTGTGTATTGAATATGCCTTTAAATGAGCGTTAGCAGTAGTGTATTCAATCTTATATTACTCTCGGACTGGAGTATGCAGATTATTTTGCAGTATATAGCAACTGTTATGGGATGAAACCGAGCAAGGGATGGCCGTTACTTGGAACTAATGGCTGTTGTTGCTATGTTTCTGTTATCACTTAAGTGACTTGATGTCCAAGATATTCGTTAACTTGAAAATTTCGGGAACGTTTCGCTTGCATTTAATAGGTACCCGAGTTCCCATGAATTTTCTTTTCCTTTCATGTTATGGATTTTGTTTTGCCATTGTTTTGCCATTGACCGTGTTGCTTCAAATCAGTATCGAAGCACGCACTTCAGGTTATGTTTATTATTATTTACCAGAGAGAGTACTTGTGTGTCTCGCAACGAATGGGCAATTATTGTAAAATCCACACTGGTGCATGATTTTATTCATCAGTGAGTATACTTTAAAAAAAAAAAGTTCCAAGTAAATGCTGGTGCTTCCTGTTGCAGAGAAAAATTAAATTGTTATAAATGTGTTTTATCATTTCCAGAAGGTGGCTGTTTTGTCGTTTTTAAGCTTTCATACGCCTCACGCAATGAATTATTAGTTTAGTTTCTCTGCTGCTTACAAATAATAATTGAAGAACTTCTTTTATTAAGGTCGCCTGGAGGATTATGAGAGAGTCATTTGCTGAATAATTAAATTTTCACCTTTGGTATCCTAGAAATTCTATTAGTTCTTTCCCAGAGTAGACATAAGTTATCATTCTTCGGTTACACAAAATTGGCATAATTATTTCTGGCATTAGTTTTTTATGGTTGAAAATAAAATATATAAAACGTCCTGATTTTAGTTTACGTATAAATATATGTATTTAGGGTTTTATTTTTCTCATTTTCAAACTTGTTTGTTTGTTATAAGATAATCTCTCAAACAGTTTTCATCTTAATTTTACTTTAATGGTTTTGTATTTTTTTTTTCAGTATAAAAAATAGAATATAAATCGTTTAAATAATCCAATGGTA
>NC_090760.1:12560504-12563004 GCF_036898095.1 Palaemon carinicauda | reverse complement strand
AATGTACTTAATTGCTAAATATTTTATCTTGTAATTATAAAAGCAAATTATTGAAGAATTCTCTCAATTTACAATTAATTTAGATTTTATCCCAAATTAATTCTGCAATGTTCTTCGACGCAATGAAAATTAACCAGTTTCCTTTTGAGTGGTTTTGCTGATACTTTTAGATTATCAGATTCCATGGTATCGTTGAGACTAATCATTACAGGTATTTCCAACTTTATTGAAATAATCAGACATACTTAACTTCTTTGCTTTTTTTCTATAATATAAATACCCGCCAGACCGTACAACACTGCTTCTCCCGAGGCTCTTACAACTTCCTCTAACTTCCTATGTCCACTTTTCACAAACCCCCATTTTCCAGAACCCTGGCAGTGTTCCAACATTTCTCCACGCTATCCCCAAATCAACTCGTCTTTCAGAAGACCTCTTGGTATATTTTCCTGCCAATGGAAGTGGAATCCAGATACTTGTTAATTGCTATAGAAATTTGAGGCTTAGACATTTGAGTACATTATACAGTTACCGCACTAACTTTTATTGTGTGTAAAATTATGAAAGTTTTTCTTTCATTTATTTTATCCTTAGCTGATTATTGAATAGTAACGGGCATGAGTTTTTAATTCGCAGTTTCATACGAAATTTCTTATTTTTCCAGACTCTGCTCTCTAATTGTCTATTATTTTAACCACCTTCTACGTTATCCATATTAAGAACTGTTTAAGGGAACATCAAACACAATCATCTTTCCCAGCGTTATACTTACGTTAAGGGGTCGGTTGTCTTATCTGCTCTCTCCAATGTCTTTCTTCTACCAAAGGCACCATCTTACACCAAACCTCTTCTTTCCAGATCATCCTTCTCCTTATCTCTCCATTCAATTGTCTGCCTCCTTTGCGATATTTCTCCTATAACATGAAATCTTTCCATCTGTAAGCAAAACATTGCTCAAAATCATGATGATAAAATGTTTTTTAGAATGCCTGAAATTTTAGTTGTTTCAGGGTGTATTTTAGTATTCTGCTGCTCTTAAAGTTCAACTATATTCAATAGATTTTCCTATTTTATATTACGCTCTGTCTTCCATTATCCTCTTCCATTAAAACAGATTTAATCTGTATCTTATTAGGAATTTTCTTTTTAATTGTAAGATGTGATTCGTGTAAGATTGGAAACTCATCATGAACGACTATTTCATGGGAAAAAGAAGATCGGAGAGTATAGTGCAATGGATTTGTTAGTAATTTGTAGGGGATCATAGTATGATGGCATATATATATATATATATATATATATATATATATATATATATATATATATATATATACACGTATATTTATAATATATATATATGTATATATATATATATATATATATATATATATATTTATATATACATACACACATCTATTAAATATATATATATATATATATATATATATATATATATATATATATATATATATATATATATATATATATATATATAGTTTAGACAGGTAATTTTCCTTTTCCCGCTCTAATTTCTTGTTTGATTTATTCAATCATTAAGAAGCTGTTGTATACAAGTCTTCATTATTAGCAATTAACTCCTTAATACCATTCTTTGAAGTTCAATAACCTGACTCGAGTCTGTAGATATTCCATTGTAAAATCCGGGGCCAGTCTATCCCGAGAAAAGTTTTGCCCGTCTTTATTTCTTTTCTTTCACCCTGTTTTAGATATTGTTCTACTGTTTACCATTCAGCATCTGATTCCTCTTAAGATGAACAAAAACTTGCTGTGTATTAGATTTGTATTCCTTGAACTAGGTATTTAATCTGTGGTATTGGATTCCATTTAGCTCATAGTGCATGATGTATAAGCTTTATCATCAATTCAAATCACACATTATATTTAGAACTCATCTGATTATAGCACATAACACGTACTAGATATAAAGTTACTGCCAATAATCTTGACTTTTTTTTCGTGAGAAGTCCATTGCCACATTGTTTCTAGGAGTTTCATTCCTAGATTTGGATCCGTGGTGCTTGAGAATTTGAAAACTGCACCAGAATGATCAGAATGAGGTTGACATGTTTCACTTTAGCTTACAGCTTAATTTTCTATTGATCCTATCTATTTTATTTGTTATTTTTCTATATACTGTCCATGATTTATACTCAATTAGTTTTCCCTCACGCGTCTTCATTTTGCAATGGAGCCCTCGAGTTTGTAGATTTTTTTTTTTTTTCAGCTATGGTTACAGCCTGGCTTACAACAATAGGAATGATAGTAAGATGATGATGATAACATCATCACAGAAGGGAAAATGGCGGTAAATAAACGGTGTCAGATATTTGGAACACCTCACATAGGAGAAAAGGAAATATCTATACGGTACATGTGTGTATACAGACACTTACGTATGTAAGATTAGTTGCTAGTCTACCTTTGAAGACTTGATAATATAAGTATCATGAAATGAATGGTGAAATGCGGATTTAATGTT
>NC_090760.1:12555504-12558004 GCF_036898095.1 Palaemon carinicauda | reverse complement strand
ATCATGCAACTTCCTCATGGCCACACATAAATTCCTCTTGATGCCAATGATTGATTGAATTTCTTTTTCTGAAAATGTATGAATCATCTTATGCTTAATTGAATTACTTCTTTTAAATCTGTTAGTATTCTCTGTGAATGTTCTAGCGAATAACAAAATAAAAATCCTTCAACCCGAATAGGAAGCCTCCAAAGGCATAAATTTCTGAGTGTAAAATACAAATATCATTCCAAGGGAAAATTGCCTTGAAATAAAAGAAACTTGAATGAATGCATAAATTGATAGATATCAAGTAAGTTGAGAAATTCTCATGATGAACTTCTTAATCCTTATTCCATATTTGGATTAATATCTATGTAAAATATGAATATATATATATATATATATATATATATATATATATATATATATATATATATATATATATATATATATATATATGAGTAATTTGTAATGTTTTATGTATGTATATACGTACGTAATATATATATATATATATATATATATATATATATATATAAACTGTATATGTATGTGTTATATTATAACATATATGCCTTATGGATTAGTACCAGAGTAGTATGATCTCCAAACTTTCCACGAGTCTCCAGGAACGAGACTGTTAGGTCCATGTCATGTATTGTCACCATCTGACTCATGCCTTCATTCAAATATTAAGCCAGGAAGAATCGACAGTCCTAGCAATATATATATATATATATATATATATATATATATATATATATATATATATATATATATATATATATATATATATATACTGTATATATATCATGGTGTTCAACATGTCTCTAAAGATAAGATTACTAGCTTCATGAACTTTCTTGACCACAGCCAGCGCCGATAAGACTATTCGCAATTTGGTTGGTTTTTGGGAGGTAGGACTGGAATTCACGCATAAAAGAAAAATGACTAGAATGATACATTATTTCGTGACGTTTCACGCTGGCTAATAGTACATTTAAAAGGTTCTCCACATACTACGCCATTATATATATATATATATATATATATATATATATATATATATATATATATATATATATATGTGTGTGTGTGTGTATATATATATATTGTATATATATATAATGTTTATATTATATATATATATATATATATATATATATATATATATATATATATATATATATATACTGTACGTATATATATATATATCCATATATTTATCCATGTACTATTATTGTTATTATTATTATTATTTTATTACTACTACTACTACTACTACTACTTGTTAAGCTACCACCACCCTAGTTGGAAAACCAAGATGCTATAACCCTAGGGGCTCCAAGAGAGAAAATAGTCCAGCGAGGAAGGGAAACAAAGAAATAAGAGAGGCCATTAACAACTAAAATATCTTAAGAACAGTAACAACGCTAAATATTTCATATATAGACTATAAAAGCTTTAAAAAATAAAGAGGAAGAGAAGTAAAATATATAGCGTGCTCGAGTGTACCCTCAAGCAAGAGAACTCTAATCCAAGACTATGCATATATATATATATATATATATATATATATATATATATATACATATATATATACATATATATATATATATATATATATATATATATATACACACATATATATATATATATATATAGTGTGTGTGTGTATGCGCGTTTGCGTGTATGATATCCTTTAAACATTATATATATATATATATATATATATATATATATATATATATATATATATATATATATATATATATATATAGTGTGTGTGTGTGCGTTTGCGTGTATGATATCCTTTAAAAATGTTTAAATAGTTTAAATTTGATGTTGGATACTTCTCTTATATATGAATTTTCTGACGTATTCCTTACACATATGCCTCTTTGCTCACACATCTGACAACATTGAGCATATATCTTGCACTCACTTATGTGGATATTTGTGCTCGCATTGTAGGGGATAGAACAAAATCATATATTAGCTGTGGTAAGCAACTCTTATTAGTAGTAGTCAGATATCAATCAATGGTCTCCAGTCTTGGGTTGAGCCATTCTTTTGTTCCATGGCCTTCCACTGTGTTGGGTTATAGTTTTCTTGGTTGAGGACATTTTCAGGCATATTTATTTGTCAGTTGTCTGTTGGATAGGTTTAATAGAAAGGTAAAATATTTCTGGTGGGTTGTCAGATGGAGTTTCTTTTAATTATTTTTACCTTTTCTAATTTAGGACCTACATTTTCAGTGTTTACTTTGCCATTGTTATTGTTGTTATTAGGCTTTTATTTTTGTTAATGTTGTTTTTTCGTACACGGCTACTTTTCGGAGGGTCCTATGTCTTTTACCAATTGCATTTCCAATAAGGGTTGCATCATGGCCTCTGTTATTGCTATTAATACTACTATGAGGACAATACTGTGTCTGTTTTTTAAAGTAAATTGACTTTTATAATTCAAAGCACTAAGTTCATACTGTAAGTACGTAACTTATTAGTCTTCTATACTT
>NC_090760.1:12543004-12548004 GCF_036898095.1 Palaemon carinicauda | reverse complement strand
ATATATATATATATATATATATATATATATATATATATATATATATATATATATATATATAGTGTGTGTATGCGTATATGTATATATGTGTGTGTATGCGTATATGTATATATGAGTGTGTATGTGTATATGTATATGTGTGTATATATATATATATATATATATATATATATATATATATATATATATATAAAATGTGTGTGTATATATATAATGTATATATATATATAATATATATATATATATATTATATAATGTATATATATATGTGTGTGTGTCTGTATAATACACATACATACATGCATACATACATACAAAACAAAACTACACCACAGCATTTACGCTTAGCATAGTGTTAAATATTTCTCCAAAAAACAAGTAGGTCTTATTTTTCTCTTCTAAGTGTAATTCCCATTTTAGTAAGTGAAGTAATTCCATACGATGGGAAAATATTAACATCCACGGGAAATAAAGTTAGAAATTTTAATAAATCCGAACAGAGTTGAATATTTATCAAATTAGGAATTACTTTTAACTTTGAAAGATTTAATATTTTTTATTGTGGTTAGAATATTAATGTCGCGTTTTATTTGATGCTCATTTCACAATCTACAGATTTTTTTTTTTTTTTTATATTAGCCTAAGTACTTAACGAATCTGATTAACTTGGAAAACTTTAGAAAATATGGTCTGTATTACACAGTAATTTTACAGTGTTAGATGTCCAGTCGTTTACTGGTAAGAAGTAACATGTTTTCATCTATACCATTTATAACCTGAAAAAAAACTTTATTTGAAGCAACTAAATTTTCATGAATTTGATGAGGTAAAACCTCATTTATCTAATCCTCATTTTTTATGGATATTTTCGAAAAGTATGTCGTTAATATGTAGTTATACAGCATGTACAATTCGGATTCTGATTTAGTTTGTGTTGTCCGTAGGGAAAAATTGATTCATATATTTACTATAGTAAAATTTCTTCAAGATATTCCTTCACACACACTATATATATATATATATATATAATATATATATATATATATATATATATATATATATATATATATATATATATATATATATATGTATATATATATGTATATATATATAGATATATGAATATATTTATATATATATATATATATATATATATATATATATATATATATATATATATATATATATATATATACAAACACGTAAATTCACATATTTAAATGTGATTATTCGTATTATAATTACATACATTATGAGGTTTATGACTTGTATAACTAAACATATTATAAGTTAATAAATATTTTTAAAATTCTAGCTGTGATGTTTTTTGTCAAATATTTTTACCCTTATAGTGATTGCCTAGTCTGACAAATTTATTCACTAATATATTAATTATTACATTAAATAAAAGTTGATGGGGCGTTTCATTTTATATTTATTTATGAACAGAACCTTCTTAAGAGCAGCATAATTTGAATGTCTTGAGAAATAATTTGGTAATAATAAACAATGAAGTAGGTTTAGAAAAACCTCTATCAGAATTGTATTCAATAGATTCTGTACGCAATGCATTTTTTTATACAAATCAAATTTTGAAAGTTTTCTGTATGAAATAGTTACGAATAGAGTAACCAGTAGCAGATAAAGTTATCATTATACAGATTCTGTGACACTATGTATACATAGATGTTCAAGTCTCTATATATATATATATATATATATATATATATATATATATATATATATATATGAATATATATATATGTATATATATATGTATACATATATATATATATATATATATATATATATATATATATATATATATATATGTATATATATATATGTGTGTGTTTATAATCTACAGTAAATCCATTTTTGTTTTTTAAAATGTTTACGAAATACCGTGTCGGTCATTCCGTTAGTTGCTCTGTCAAGATAATACGTCGAAAGATTTTCCATACAATGATATACTTACAAATAATTAATTTATTCATTTATTGATAAGTCTTAAGATTTAGGCAACTGTGTTTTTGGATAATATTGAATAAATAAACAAGCGTAATTCAAAGGAATCCAAGATTACACAATTGTAGACACCGCTGCTTTACGACGACTGGTGGTAGTTATTGGGTTACATCGTAGCGTTCTTATGACGTGGTGCACGATAGTCTAGTATATATCGGGTTGCTGTGGAGTTGATACCCGACTTGTTTCATGGCGGTAGTACTGGTGGTAATTATTTTCAGTTTTTTTATCTCTTGTGCTTCGTTATGTTTATGCTAGTCTTACGCAAGCGTTGTTGTGGTGTTAGGTGTTCGCATATTCTCTTGCTAGCTATAATGATGATTTGATGCATCGCTGCTTCAAATGCATTGTATTGTAAGCATACACGAAGTATTCTGTAAATGAAGTGTAGGTGCCTCATAGATTACACACACACACACACACACACACACATATATATATATACATATATATATATATACATATATATATATATATATATATATATATATATATATATATATATATATATATATATAATCAGCCGTTACTAGTACACTGCAGAACAAAGGCCTCAGACAAGCCCTTTTGTTTGCGTCTGTTTATGGTCTTTCTATGTCAATCCACAACCGTTAACTTTTGTATTTTGTCAAATAAAGTATATATATATGTATATATATGTATATATACATATATATGTATATATATGTATATACAGTATATATATGTATGTATACATATGTATATATATACATATATGTATTATACTGTATATATAATGGAAATACTCACATATACTGTATATGTAATTACATAGAGTATATACATATACTATGAATATGGATATATATGTATATATAGTGTATGTGTATATTATATAATTTAACGTAACATTATATATATATATATATATATATATATATATATATATATATATATATATATATATATTTATTCATATATAAAATGTTTGTGTATATTATATTATATTCAACGTAACGCTCTGTATCCGATTTAGGTTCGTCTGCGATTACCGTTTCATCAGCAACGTGCAAAAAACCCCTACAGGTCTGGAAAATGACATGAGAGATGATGGCTGAGTTGGAAATGCCTTTGCCAGCTCCTAGATTTATTGGCGAGTCGTAGGATATAATTGGTCGCATTTCAGAGACTTGGCTGCCTTATATGAAACAGGGAAACGCAATTCCGTCCAAGGCAGTAATTATTCGTGGCTCCGTCGTACATTCTATATAGATTTCCCTCGTTCAAGTTTCTTTTTTTATGATAATTTACATGTACGTTTTACTTCTTTTAAAAATTTATCAGTTTCCTAAAATTGATAAAGCAGAGAGTTTATATTTTCGTTCATATTCTTAGATTATCTTACTCCAGGCAATTATCGGGACGCGGAACTTAATTAAGGCTTTGTCAATTCAGATTGTTAATTTCAAAGACTTCATTAATTCCACAAGTTGTATGTTACTAATTTGGAAGAAATTGTAAGCAAGATTATTCATCGCAGCCGTATCTCTTAAATGATCCTCATCGTCATTTTGATGTTTTTTTTTTTATATATATATTCAATTTATTGTATATAGTTATTTATAATACGTTTATATTTAAATATAGATTATCCGCAGTATCTATTTGATCTTTGATTTAATCTTAGCTCATTTTTATTTATAGTTTACATTATATTACTTGCTGGTCATATTTTCATTTATAGCTTACGTTTCATTACTTTCTGGTCTTTTTTTTATTTACCAAGCATTTTATAAATATAACTAAAAGTTGAAATAAAAATACATATCATATTTGCACGCGTTTGTTGGTATTTGAATCGCATATATAAAAGTTTTTGAAAAAAATATTTATTTTCGTTGAGTTAACTAGAAATTATTATTGCATCCGCTCCTCTTGGATTTTTCTTGCAATGATTTATAATTATATATATTTGTAGTTCAGTATCATTATGTGAATATATTTTGTGTCACTTTAGTTTTTGATATAATAATAAAAAAATTAATTCTTCATATTCGTATGTAGAGAAAATATATACTTACTATAGTTCTCTACTACTTTAATTCTGATTGACTTTCCTCTCTTTCTCTCTCTATAGTTACAGGTAATTATGATAATACACAAAATACCTACCCACTCTTTCTGAAGACAATAAGTGTTTTGAGTTCAGAGCAGACACTGAGAATTACTCCTTTCTTTCATATGGACATGTAAATCCTTTCACATTTTTTACGATAATATTATTCCAAGGTCTGGAATTCTCTCGACTTTTACTAGACCTGATACCCGAAAGATTATCATTTGATATGATTTTCTATCGCTTCCATTATAATACACTTTGAAGCCTCTCTCTCTCTCTCTCTCTCTCTCTCTCTCTCTCTCTCTCTCTCTCTCATAGTCATTATATCCTGTTCTATTTGTGTCTTTTACAATAAAATTTAAAATTATCGTTGGGATATATACCCAAACGGAATGACTGTCTGTTCGAAGCTTCGATTGACTATTAAACTTGCTGTGTAGCCTCCTGTCCCCCCCCCCCCTTGTATATCATGATCTAATGATTGCAAACCCATCTGATGTAAATAATGCATTTAGAAACCACATACACACTGTATTGTTTAGATTTACTAAGAGCTTATGAGCTTATACTGGTTTCGTGATAGTTATTTGTTACAACGAAAGTTGGTTTCATTTTGGCGGTAACATCCGACAGTATAGATATGCAAAAACCAATTTAACAAATGCTTATTTATTTTTTAGTTACAGTAGTTTATTTAGAGAATATCTAACAGCATTCTTCAGGGAAAATCATTAGACAAAAACATTTTTTGAAGCGTTCATAAATCTGTACTCATTCTCTCTCTCTCTCTCTCTCTCTCTCTCTCTCTCTCTCTCTCTCTCTCTCTCTCTCTCCTTGAGTAAAATAAATGTGGCACTATTTTATTTTTTACTTGTGAAGAATTCTGGAGGTC
>NC_090760.1:12535504-12538004 GCF_036898095.1 Palaemon carinicauda | reverse complement strand
TTCTCTCGTGAATGATTTGTAAGTAAATAACAAAATTGGGTAGGAAAAAAGGTGGGGCTTCCACGTTGTTTTGAAGTTCATTAGCCTTCTTGTTATTTTTTTTTTTTTAATTAGGAAATATTTCTTTACTTATGAACTCTGCCGTTGTGCGGACAAACGTTTGTACACATACGCACACTAGCTTCGTTCAAATAATGTTATCTTAATTTCTTTCGTAATCAAATTAAATTATGTTTTAGATTTCAAAGAGTTGTTCTAGTTTTTCCTTTTTCGACGAAAACTAACCGTGAAAGATGCTGATAGTATCTTGGGAATGTGTAATTATATCTCAAACATGGAATCTTTCAATACGCGGAAAAAATAATAAAAAAGACAAGTTTTTCCTCATAACTGGAGTAAGCGGTTGCTCTGGGATGTGTGTATCCATAGGGGACTCGCAGCCGGAGGGACGCCTGGATAACCAGGGTGGGGTGGGGGGTTGTTAGAGGCAGTGGACCCTGCTCGTCAGCTTGGAAAGGAAAAGTGAAAAGCAAGAGAATCAGTGAGGAAGGGAGTGAGGAATGCAGGATGCAAGGGAAAAGAGAAGGGAAGAGTCATGTAGAGTATGTAGGGAAAACGGGGGTTTTGTCGGAGAGGAAATAGTAGAGGGAGAACGGATCGGCAAGAAGTAAACTCGATGATCAGTGATGAAAGGTAGTGTCCCCCTGCCCACCCTACTCCCTACCCGAGAGGGTCTCGCCCACTTTTTTTTCCCTCACTCAATGCAGTTGTATGGAAAAGCACGCCATCCAGATCTCCCCCCGTCTTTTCGCTGTTTTTCCCCCTCGTTAGGGTGTCCGGGTGTGCTTATGCCTGCAAGCAAGCATAAGAGGCAAGAGCAGCCAGCATCCACCGCTCGGCGTCCACATCCCGCCGACTGACTCGCTCTCTGTAGGTGACGCTCACTGGCTGAAATATTTATCCTTTGGCGCACAATACTCTTTTCAGGCTTTTTTTTTTCTTCCTTTTTTCATCCAACTCTTACCGCCAGGGCTTCTTTAATTTCGTTCATTCAGAGCGATTTCATTCATCCTTTTTCCCCCCCGACCCCCTATTCCATCCACCCCCCGAAAAACATACTCCCCCTCCACCTCCTCCCCCGTCCTACACCAAGATTAGTTCAGGTGATAGGAAAAAAACAATGCGTAAAAGGAAAGTTATTTGTTGAGGATCGAAATGTTTCTATTTTATCCGTGTTACAAAAAAAAAACTTTTAAGAAAAAAAAGAAAAAAAAGAGGACTGGGTAATTTAAAAGTTAGGTTTTTATTTACTTTTGACGTTTGATTTTTTTTTTTTTTTTTGCGTTGATTTAACGATAGGTTTTGCGTGTTAAGGAATGGTTACTTATTAATTATATTTCTGCGTATCAGTGTTTTTTTTTTTCCTCTGTTTTTGGGAATGTGGGGCAGAATAACTTTGATGTGACATTTACATATTTAGTTATTTTAATAAAGAAAACTCAATAGAGGTATTAAATGACTAAATTATTTCACAAATAATGCACCACTGCTACAATAAACCTTTTAATGAAGAAGCTTATGTTTGTGATATATATATATATATATATATATATATATATATATATATATATATATATATATATATATATATATATATATATATGCATTATATATATGTATATATATATATCATTATTATTTTTAATTATAAATGATTATTGATTATCGATTATTATTATTATTATTATCATTGTTATTAATTATGCGTATATATATGTATATATATATGTGTGTATATTTATGTATATATATGTATATATATATGTGTGTATATTTATGTATATATATGTATATATATAAATATATACATATTTTTTTGTAGATTATATAACCAAATGTTTGATGGGCTATATAGAAGTCCAATATTGATATTATTTATGTTTCTGAAAGCAGTTAGGTTATTATATTTTTTGGTCATGTAAATTGGGGTTACATGTTTGTGTGTATACATACATATATATATATATATATATATATATATATATATATATATATATATATATATATATATATATATATATGTATGTATGTCTGTGTGCATTTTATTTTTAATGAATGAATAGGCTATTGATGATATGCAGACTTTTTATGAAATAATGATCTGTAAATGAATTTATCAATTAATAAATAACTAAAGAGAGGTATACGCAAATTTCATTTGTTAGAGAGTCCGGGTTAATGATATGGTTAACCTCGCACATAATGGAAAAATTTTTCCAAGATTAGTGCATAATTTTCATATCAATAAATACTATTAATTTTATAGTTAAATACATCTTGTATCATCAATGTAATCTTAAGTTCCCCTTGTGTGTATATGTATATGTGTGTGTATATATATATATATATATATATATATATATATATATTCATATATATATATATATATATATATATTCATATATATATATATATATATATATATATATATATATATATA
>NC_090760.1:12518004-12523004 GCF_036898095.1 Palaemon carinicauda | reverse complement strand
TATCTTTTGAATTCAGTAAACGAGTGTCTATTGGTTTTAGATTGTAAACACTACATTTAATATATCCTTTGCAGGATATCCCTTATGCTTAGCAAGTAGTGAATAGTTCAAGAGAGGGAGCCTTTCTGGCGAGTGATCAAAATGATAAAAGCAGTGAAATAAGGAAAGTATAAAAGTGAGAAGCCAATAGAATATAAGTTCATAAGATTTAACAGGATATTCAATGTAGCTGGCTCAACTTACAAGTGCTCTCATGATTGCGTTGAACGTTCTATTAAGTACTTTCGATTAAAGTTTATTGAAAATGGAGTTTGATGCGGAAAAGACCCAGAAGATTTTATGTAATGTAATTCCATTTTGATTTGATATATCTAAAATTGCATACGTCATATGTTTTTCTAAACCAATGCGGATTTTACATAATAGTGGCTGTCTGCTGTACATAAGAGGGGCGTTTTGAAATCTGTATATTTCACGTAAACCATGTTTATGTTAATGTTAGAAGTTTACGTTTATTCAATATTTTGTCACAATTTGAAGAGGTATAATTTTTTTCCGTTTTTCGAAAATATGATCCTGGCCTCATATTTGGTATTACTATTCACAGTTATTGTGGCCGTGTTAGTAGTCAGATTTGAGAAGTTTATTATGATAATTTAAATTTTTGCCTTACCTGTAGTAAATGTTGAAGTATTGGTTTTTATTAGTTTTCCAATATGGTGAAAGGAATGAAGTGGAAGGTATTTAAGAAATCAAAGGGGATACCAAAGCGTTATATTGTAGTGGTAACACAAAGCCTACTAAGATACGCATGAGAATATAATCATGGGCTGCATTTTCCAACTCAAGTTTAGGGAAAACGCTAAATAAAAACACGATCATTTAGAGTAAGACAACTATTTCATAGCATATGCCATAAAACGTCTTTTGCATCAAATCACATGAATAAAAAGAATAGTGTATGAAATGCCTGTGTGAAAGTTTATATATATTTTTAATATTTCAATTACTTTCACAAAAGTTCTTTATCGATAAATTGTTGTGCAATTTACCTTGACTTAACTATGAGCATGTGAATTGTTTTTTATATATCGTGACAAAGTGGATCTACAAGATTTTTAAAGATATTTCTTAAGAATATAATCTTCAGGGATATCCCACCAGAATCTTATATAACAAAAAGAATTGCGAAATACAACTAAATGTCTTGACTATGAGTAAGATTTTGGTGTACCCTCTTGCTTGAGGGTACACTCGGGCACACTTCTATCTAGTTTTTATAGTTTTTATAGGAAATATTTACTTTAATGTTGTTACTATACTTAAAATATTTTATTTTTCTTTATTTCCTTTACTCACTAGGCTATTTTCCCTGTTGGGGCCCCTGGGCTTATAGCATCCTGCTTTTACAACTAGGGTTGTATCTTAGCATTTAATAATAATAATAATAATAGTAATAATACAAGTCGAAAAAATAATACCAAGTCGTTTCCCTTTTATGAAATGGCCATAGTTGAAATCCCATATATTCTAAGTAAGGCTTGAGCTATTGTTGGCTTCAGTGAAATCAAAATTTACACGATTCCGGTAAAAATTAGTTTGAAAGCAAAGTATTCCAGTAATTAGTGCGACGCGTAGGTCAATTGAAAGCTGCTGGTGTAAAATTTCAACCAAACACTTTAGTTACACCTGCTATTTTTTTGTTGGTCAAAGATGTTTTAGTTTATTATATAATGGGATAAATGTCGCTGAATTGATGTAAATATCAGATAGATAAAAGAAATAATTTAAATCAGAGAATAGTAAGATTAAGATATGATAATATTTCAAGTAAATATTTCTATCCTACTTAAACAAAGCGTTTAAGAAGGATGTATTCTGTATATTTTTAAGGGATGCTGTTAGATATAGATAGTTATCAGAGGTTTATAATAAAACAAAAAGCATGTAATATTTTATTAAACAAAGTTTGTAGTATTCCTATCCGGGTTATCTATCCGTGGAATACTTTTTACTGATAGCATATATTAAGCAAAGCGTTGTGAACTTCACTCGAATGGCACCCATCAAAGCTGAATTCTACCCATCTTGAGTTTTATTTATATGGTATTTGACATTGTTAGGAGCTTCACTTTTCATACTAAATGGTAATGATTTCAAGAATCCCTTTGTAAGCTCACAGACACGAGACTGTATCAGCAGTTGTCTGAAATTGTCTAAATATATCTCCTGAAATTCTTACATCCCATGCATATGTAAATGCGTATATCATTTGATTAAAATCCTTTTTACAAGGAACGAGATAAAAATTTATTATAATGATGCTTCAGTTCCAAGAACAGCATCTCTCTCTCTCTCTCTCTCTCTCTCTCTCTCTCTCTCTCTCTCTCTCTCTCTCTCTCTCTCAACGTGTGTGTTTGATGCGAGTTCTTGTATGTATACCGGGTAGCTTAAAAGGAGCTTCAAAGGTTACCCCATCTATGAATGGTAAAGCTTCCTTTTGACCTGATTTCACACATATCTTCCCCCTTCTGCTCCTCGGTTTGCCTTCTAGGCATCTCTGAATGTGCAAGTCTGGGAGAGGGGGAATCGTAGCACAAATAAGTAGTCATGGTCACATCGAACGGTTTTCTTATGTCTCTGAAACTACTGAATGTCGTTGTAAAATTAAGGTTTTCCTACACATTTGCGTCTTTTTCTCTTTGGCCATTGAAGGCGTTTTATGTTATATGCTATTAAAATGGTTAATCTTTCATAATCTGTTCATGTTTTGATTTAGCGTTTTATTCACAGTCTATAGGGTGATGCATTGAAAGGCCACGTCTGAGTTCTAGCGTTGGAAATCTTGTTTTTGTTTTGCCAAGGTTCACTTTCCTTATAAATAAATCAGTTCATGCAAGGTAATCCTTTTGGGAAATATATGCAGTTGCAATTATTTGAAAGGTTTAAGTGAAGTTTGAAGAAAATATTATTTTACTATAGCATTTTTGGAATTAAATTATTAGTTCTTATTATTTTTGGTAGGTACATTCAAGGTTATTTTATGTTCCTGTGGTATTTTGCGTTAAGAACAATGGTTATGGTGTTAAGGAGTAAATTTGTTTAATTTAGTATTAGTGTAGATTGGATTGTACAATTCCAATTCATTCTCTAGAAAACACACACGCACACACACACACACACACACACACATATATATATATATATATATATATATATATATATATATATATATATATATATATATATATATATATACATATATAATATATATATAATCAAGGTTTTATGTCATCAAATTGAAAATTTACTTTATTCAAAATATATATCAGTTTTTCTATCAATATTTCAAATGGTATTCGCATCTTATTCACCATTGTGTATTGATGGTGGTATTTTAGTTTATTGGAATGTGTGTTTAGAAAAGTATAGAAAACTTATAGATTGAGGCATCTTTCTCTTTTTTATATAATTAACATAATAGTTGCTAAGTAAATTCATTTGAGTTTCTATGAGATATCTAATTGTTCGCGTTAACTGTGTTTCTTCAGTAACGCCAAAATGCTTTCAAGAAGTGTCAAGGAATAGCTGTTTGAAGTGGCGCAGTAACAAGGAAGTCCTGAGTGAGGAGGATGAGCCGTCTACTGGACGTGACCAGTGCTGGGATCAGTCTCGCAGTGAAGCATATGAAATGTCAAAAGGGTCCATCGTGTTAGTTTGAAGGCTAGGTATGTGTAAGTTATTTGTTTCTGCAGGGAAGGGAGATGAAGCAGAAATTCCAGTCTTGGGGATTCGTATTGAGTAATAGACTATAAGCATACTCTGTTTAGCTATTTATTGAAATAGTTGACATGGTATTAGGGACAGTACTCCTTTTTATATGGATTAAGGAAGAACATCGAAGTTCAATATAAGATTGAGCGTGAACGAAATCATCTAGGAAGAAATGCTGTTATGATGGAGTTTGGTGAAAACTAACCATAAGCACAAAAAATAAAATTTTAAAGTTTAATGTGCTAAAACTAATATTATTGAGTAAAAAGACCACGAAAAGTAAATTTGCCGTTTCACTGAGGTATAATAAAATGAAAAAAAATAATAATTTTCTAAATTCCGGGAATTTATGTAAATTTAAAAATCTTATTAATTATATCGGGTACGAAATTCATTACCATACAGCACTAAAGGTGTAACGTCATATAGATAGTTCGGAGTAATATTCAATTTGATAGATAGCAAAAAGTTGAAGAGTTTTACGAGCATATATATATATATATATATATATATATATATATATATATATATATATGTATATATATGTATATATATATATATATATATATATATATATATATATATATATATATATTTATATGTATGTATGTATATATGTATATGTGTCTGTATGTATATATATATAATATATATATATATATATATAGATTTATATGTATATATATATATATATATATATATATATATATATATATATATATATATATATATATATATATATATATAAAATGTACACATACATATAGTTATAATATGCACGCATACACACATATATATATGTATATATATACTGTATATATATATATATAATATATATATATATATATATATATATATATATATATATATATATATATATATATATATAGTAACCAGCTGTTTGTTCTTGTGGTTTTATGTGCAATGTCTTAAATATGATGCTCATGACTAGCTGCTTGATGCTTATTATAGTTTGATTTTTTTGTTCAATTACTCCCGGAATATGTTGCCGAAATTCATATAGTTTACTGGTAATAATAATTACGAATAAATTTTTATTAATCAGTAATTGAGGGTAAAAGAAATTTCTTTAACTAACAAGGAAGAGAAGCCACTTTTTTTTTTTTCCCACCAAACTGTTATGTCATCTCTCTGTGATCTATCATGATATCTAATGCTGATTATATGCATCTAGGGTCGGCAACCAGCATCGTACGCGAAAATGA
>NC_090760.1:12510504-12513004 GCF_036898095.1 Palaemon carinicauda | reverse complement strand
CTTTGACCTTACCTCTGATATGTGAATTAAGCCTGTATAAGAAACAATGGATGAATAGGCTAGTGACTGGTATCCGAACATCCCTCTCCACTAGGATCACAAAAGTATGTTGATGAATTGTTTAACAGAATGTTAAGTTTTATATGTATTAGAGAAATTTAACAAAACTAATAGATTTTCTTAGACTAAGTTGCGTACGCTAGCCCAGAAAGGGTATGGTTCTTAATGATTCATCCAAATATTATATGGTGCGCATGGCAATAGACTGTCATTTTGATAGCTTTTCCATGGGCGTTACTTGATAAAATATTAATTTAATAGGAAGGTGAAGAAGAACCATATAAAGAAGTTTTATGGTTCCATTAGATAATGTACCAAAAATAAATTGTTTTGCAGACATGTCATTGATGTTGTAAACTGATAAATCTATAAAAAAAATTTCTATATTGTAAGTTTCTTCGTCGTCTTTATTTCTAAAATCACATACTAGCCTTATCTATCTTTGTTTTGAATATTGTTAGATGTTTCTAACTTTGTTTCAATCTAAGGACTGCTAATGTCAGCGTTTTTTCATGTAATAAATTGCCTCCGATATTTATATTAACCATAATTCCCTCCATTTTAATTTATTCTCGCTTTCTTTTGTGCGATTGACCTGAATGAGACAATACTTTTTCCTGAGGCAAGACCTATAACACTCACTATGACACCAACTCCTGCATTATTATTATTATTATTATTATTATTATTATTTTTTTTTTTTTTTTTTTTTTTTTTGCGAATCGGTACCATCCCTTGGATTACACAATTATGTCATCTGTCTTAAATGCCACTTCAGACCTTTTTCCCCACCCATATCCTCTTTGTAATTATTTTTATCAGTAAGGTAATGAAGTTACATAATCTGTTTGAGCTGTTTCATAGACATAGTATTTAAAATGTAGCGAGTTGGTGTCCCCTACTGCTCACATTTGGAATTTCTGATCTAAGTGCCACAGCGCCAGGTTCACGTTTGCTAGTTCCGTAGATCAATCATTTGGCCTTCATTCCACCACACCACGCAACCATGGCAGACACACTCGTGAAATCCTTTTGGGCATAAGTTGCTCCAAACATAAAGTGCGAGTCGATAGTCCTCTCTCTCTCTCTCTCTCTCTCTCTCTCTCTCTCTCTCTCTCTCTCTCTCTCTCTCTCTCTCTCTATATATATATATATATATATATATATATATATATATATATATATAATAATATATATATATCATATATATATATGTATGAGTGCGAGTCGATAGTCTCCTCTCTCTCTCTCTCTCTCTCTCTCTCTCTCTCTCTCTATATATCATATATATATATATGTATGTCATATATATATATATATATATATATATATATATATATATATATATATATATATATATATATAATGTATTCTTTTCGGGTCACGTACGCCTCTCCCCCATCCTTCGGGTATTAGGCAGAGGGAATAGCCATACCTTCCAATCGCTCGGGTAGTGGGGAGAAAGAATAGTCATATCCTGGTGAGAGGGAATACGTGTGTGTGTATGTATGTGTGTATGTATCTAAATTTTTAGCCGTCATTTTTTATGGATCGCGGACACTAGTATCACACAATGAGTAACGTAGTCTTTTTCCACCAAATCTTTCATGTCCCGTCAGTATACTTTGGGTGGTGCACTGTCGGCATCACTAAAGGGTCTTTGCAGCTTCTCTCTGGATTTTAACTGGTCATATTTTTTAGCCTTGCGCTTTTCCTCTGTTCACTCTTCTTTTTTTCGAATTTTCCATCGAGTCTTTATTAAGTTTTATCTATTGTGTAATTACGGAGTCACCTCCAGTTAAATATTGGCGCTGAATAGCTTCCTTAGTCTAAGCGCCTGGTCTTGCAGTTCAGATTAGGTACATCCATCTGTAAGTTTCATTTCACTAAGTTACTTCAGAAGCCAAATTATTTAAAAATCAATTAGTAATAACATTGTTTTGGCATCGCTGGTAAAAAATGTAAGTGGATGAAAAGGGCCAACGAAATTAAGGAGCAGGTTGATGCATTTATGTAGATAATGTCAACGTAACGGCCTACATTACTTTATCATCTTATAAAAACTAACACACACCTATATTTGTTTGGGACTTCATATTATAACCTGGGTAATTAACACCAGTGATAAATTTGTGTACCTAGTTTTTAGAGTAATATCATTTGTTTTTCTTATCTACCACCTTGCAGTCTTTATAGGCAGGGCTTTCATACATCATAGCTACTTCATTTTAGCAATATCATGAGATCACGAAGGTTGGGTTACCATCGTATTTTTAAATTAATAATAATATAGCATTATATTATGTGAAAAGAAAGGCTCAAGAATATGGAGGTGTTTGAAATAAAGATTGGATATACTTTAAGGGTAGCTAAAATTCTAAGGAAAATACGTTATTTCATTTGAACAAAGTAGTATATGACGGAATGCAACGTGCTTTAA
>NC_090760.1:12493004-12505504 GCF_036898095.1 Palaemon carinicauda | reverse complement strand
AATACCCTCTACTTAAATTTGCTTGTGTGTACGTGCTACTCTTTTTCTATCTTGTTGTTATTCCAATAATCATTATTTTTATAACTTTGAGATGTAACTCACACATGTTATAAGCTAATATATATATATAAATATATATATATATATATATATATATATATATATATATATATATATAATGCGTGTTTATATATAGCCCATATATACATATATATTTATATATGTGTATATACAGTATATATTCATACTGTATACTGTATTCGCTCTGCCTCTGTATCAAAGACCCTAGGGGAAATTAATTTTTTTGATAAAAGCTTCTGGTTGGCTAAGGATTTGAGCCCGTGGAACTGATTCGACCCCTTTGGCTTGGGTGTAAAGAGGTCAACTGTAACCTCAGTTTCGTTTGGTCTGGATTCAAATCCTTACCCGACCAGAAGCTGTTATATATAAGAAAAAAAAAAAAAATAAATCCCGTGCGTCCCTAGTCCCGAGACGATGTGAATTCAATATTAAGAATTATTTGTGGCATATAAAGTATGTATATTGTATATATGTTAACTGTATATATAATATAGTATTCCTAGTTATGTTAGTGTATGCATGAATTGTAGAATTGTAGAAATTTGATTTAGAAAGTAAGATATGACGTGAACAGGGGTAGGACTATAGAAAAGGAGGATAATGCTTCAACCTTTCATTTATTGTGAGATGGTTCAATGCGAAATTTTAAAGTAAGGGGGAAACGCTGCATGTTGTTTACATTGACCTTAACATAGTTTCTGATTAATGAGAAGGCGAATTTATAATTAACAAATATGTATATATGTGTCATATATATATATATATATATATATATATATATATATATATATATATGAGTGTGTTTGTGTACGTATATGTATATACAAGATACTTGGGACAAACGTTCATTGTGTATAGTATATTGATATACTTTTGAGGACTCGGATTGCCTCAGTCAAGCGAGTGTCAGAACACTATTTGAAAATATTGAACATAATAGGAAATCTAATTAAATTTACTTTTGGGAGAGGAAGGAGGAGAAATCATGTTTTTGAAGGCGCTGTTGAAAAGAATAGGTAATAGTGCTATATTGAATGTAAAATATATAAAATAATGAAAATTATGTCAATACATTTATACATTTGAGCCGCAAATAAAAGGAGATGAAATTAGTCCAATACATTTATACGAGGTATTAGATTACTTGAAGACAGGTTTATTGAGTATCAGGGATATTGGGGGTTAAGACACACGTAAAGACAGAGCACAATTATAAGTAGATAATCACCGAAAAAACACACACTAAGAGATGGCTGTAATTCCCCCCCCCCCCAAACTAACAATAAAGCCCCTTAAAAATTTCATTAATTTCAGAATATTAGGAATTAAATGATTTAAGAATAGAATAGAGTGATAAGGGAGGATGGGAAAAATCAGTGGTGAGTGGTTTACATAGTATCATTCGTTGATAGTAACGTGACGTAGCTCAATTATTTAGATCATGTCGAAGAAAGGTAACTAAGGTGATCAAAAGGATGAAATTAGATAAAGTAAGATATTACCCTTCATCTGAGTGCACACTCAATATATATATATATATATATATATATATATATATATATATATATATATATATATATGTGTGTGTGTGTATATACTGTATATGTATATATATATATATATATGTGTGTGTGTATGTGTATTTATACAAACATACACACGCATATATATATATATATATATATATATATATATAAATGTATGTATATATATATATTGTATATATTTAATTGTTATTATTATTATTATTACTAGCTAATCTACAACCCTAGTTGGTAAAGTAGGATGCTGTAACCCAATGTCTTCAATAGGAAAAAATAGCCCAGTTATGAAAGGAAATGAAAAATAAAACAGCATGAATATTAATGAATAGTGAATATAAAATATCTTTATATAAGTAACCACGATAAAAATAGACTTGTCTTATATAAGCTTTGATGAAAGACATGCCAGCCCATTAAACATCAAAACATTCGCTACAAGTTTGATCCTAAGAAGCTCCACCGATTGAACTGCCCGATTAGGAAGATCATTCCGCAATCTGGGCACATCTGGAATGAAACCTAGTAATGAGCCTTATGATGGAGAAGGGACGACTGTTAGAATTAACTACATTCCTAGCACTACATACAGTATGGTATAGTCTAGGAAGATCTGAATGCAAAGGATGATCAGGATTATGAAAATTCTTAGGCAACAAGCATGAAGAAGTAACAGAACGACGGTGCCAATGATTAATATCTAGATTAGGAAAAAGGAATTTAGAAGACCGCAAGTTCTTGTCCAACAAATTAAGATTAGATTAGAAGTTGAAGACCAGACAGGAGAACAATACTCTAAATTTAAGCATTTCTTTAGAATAGATAATTGGAAATCTTATAAGAATTTTTCAATAAACGATTTTTTTCGTCTAATTAGATGTGTTTCTCAGAAGTAAATTTGCAATTAAGAATCGCGCCTAAAATTTTATGAGTAGGATAGAGATAAAGAAACATAATCAATGCAGTGCTCTGGATGTTGAGGAGCCACGTTCCTCCAACCCTTTACGATCATACTTCGAACTTTGTTAGGATTCAAGTTCCTGTCCCATAATTGGCACTATGCACACATTATATATGCATATGATGTGTGTTTCAGCATTTTATATATATATATACATATATATATATATATATATATATGTATATATATACATATATATATATGTATATATATACATATATATATATGTATATATATACATATATATATATGTATATATATATGTATATATATATGTATATATATAATATATATATATATACATATATATATATGTATATATATACATATATATATATGTGTATATATATATGTATATATATATACATATATATATGTATATATATATATATATATATATATATATATATATATATATATGTATAGTATACCAGATATTCCTTTAAAAATTGTTGCTTCTACACCAGTAAAGGGCAGTAGTTAAACCTACATTCGTCCTATATTTAATCACCCCTCCCCCCCCGTAGTAAATGTGTATACCATTTAAATCAGGTGCTTATGTAAACCGAAATATATCTTTAATTCTTGACATACACTTCTACCCCATACTTCATGTAGTCTGTTGGTCCTTCACTTTCAAGGCATCTGATTCATATCTATCTTAGCTCCTTTCTACATATTGATCCACCTCCATTCAATTTTTTAGGTTATTTGTAAACGTGCAACTCATTTTGCTATATCTGATCTGTAATTCACTAATCCCCTATGTTACTATCATCCATAACCTTTACTGTAAATTATCTATGAAAATCTACTACTGTAATTTCTACGCCATTCATGCTAGCTTCTAGCACTCCATCGTCTTGGCATCTATTTATTTTCGCATCATTACTGCAGGCAACATTCACCTACAACTTTTTCTTGTTGTTGTTGGGGTCTTGTGTATTTTTGAGATGCCGAAATAAATTTGTTTGATATTTTATCTCTACTTACTCTTCAGACATTTGATCTGTTTCTCATTTGCATTTCCTGATATTAATGAAGGCATGGGGATTTTCTTTGGTCACGGAATATAAAACTTTTTATTTCAATCGTAGGATAAGTTCCCTTACCTTTTCATTGTTATTCAGTTTTTGGGATTTTGTTACAGAGATAAATACAAGCATAGTCCTATTAGTCTTTGCTTAAAAAAGTTTAATTTACTCATTGTGTCAGATAGCGTATGACTACTTTCTTATATTCAGCCTGCTGCCTTTTAAAAGAATGATGTAACTTTCAGAACTAAATATATTGTTTACATGGTCCCAATGCTTTGATAGCTCTCGGCAGAGGTTTTTCAATCTAGGTTCATGTTAGTGTATTTTCTAGAGGTCCATTTGCTAACTTGAGTATTGCTCTTCTTGCTGAAGCTTGCAGTTTTAAACCTACAATCCAACGCTAATGTTAATTGAACTTGTAAGGATGAAAATTGATATCCTAGGAGTCTTTTAATGCTTTGTAACGGCTACGAGCACATATCTCTGACTAAGATCACCAATATTTAACTTTACTTCACTGAACTCTGAATTCTTCAGGTTTCTTGAGATGAAGATTGATGGGAGACCTGTAGTTAAAATGCCTTTTTATGAAGTAAAGCATAATATTTGGGAATGAAAAATAGCCCAATTACGTTAACGCAATTTAGAAAATTTTGAACTGTAAATCAAACTGATCTGTGACTATTATCATTGCATGCGTCTATCGATTTCCTTGGGGTTATTCTTACTGTTCCTTTATATTTTTTTTTTTTTTTTTTTTCCCTCCCTCGGGCCAGCGATAAGAAATGACACTAGTATGGCCCTCATATTTTCCTCAATTCTTTAAACAAAGTCAATAGCTTTCTGTTCAACATATGGTAAGATGGCGATTGATATGGCATATCCTGAAGCTATCATATGGAAATCGAAACATTTAATGCTGATATTTTACAAGTAATCCACGCTACATTTCCATGAATGTTACATACTTCAATATTTTTTTCTTATCATCGGAGTGTGCCATAAGCCATACTAATTATATGTGTACTATTTGCTGTTTTCCAGATTAAAAATGATTCCTTTTTTTACAGTGGTATTTGTCGTTTGGTAATATGCTTTTCAAACAAGCATGCATTAATAACATTCTGGCAAGATTTTTCTGCTATTACTTGAAAGTTATTTTTAACATATTAAATGAGGATACAGAGCCAATTTAGTTTTATATATATATATATATATATATATATATATATATATATATATATTATAAATATATATATATATATATATATATATATATATATATATATATATATATATATATATATATATATATATATATATATTTAATCCTTTGCGAGCAATATGCTGCATAAGTATACTTTATTCATTACAAGCAGTATCCTCTGTTTTTGTACTCCCTGTTGTTACATTTATAATGTGTACATGTGATGTGCAGAAGATGTGTTCTACGTTGCTGAAGCCATTTCCTTAGATTTTCTATGTTGTAAATTCATCTTTGTTGGTTTTCGATTCGGTATTTATAACTTGGGATTATGATCCTGTATGACTTTTCACTTACTTGAATCATAATAAGAAAATGTTATTGAAGTTTTTCTAATGAATCAATTTTATTATATCATGTAGTATCCGGAACACAAATTTTTATTTTCCAAATCTGTGTTGTTAAATCTTAATGTTGGTGTTATTACACTATGCTGGACGTTCATATGTTGCCTACATTCTTCATGTTATTTGATCAAAGGCGGATCAGAGGCCTCGACCCAACCTCTGGTCTCTCTCTCTCTCTCTCTCTCTCTCTCTCTCTCTCTCTCTCTCTCTCTCTCTCTCTCTCTCTCTCTCTCTCTCTCTCTCTCTATATATATATATATATGTATATATATATTACATATATAATATATATATATATGAGAGAGTATAATATATATATATATGAGAGAGAGAGAGAGAGAGAGAGAGAGAGAGAGAGAGAGAGAGAGAGAGAGAGAGAGAGAGAGAGAGAGAGAGAGAGAGAGAGAGAATTAATATGTGAAATCCACCACTTCTAAAAATGCAGTTTTGTTGTAAATTCTATGCAACTAGTGATAAGTTTTGAGCTTCTCTTGCTCCTTACTTCCATTTCCGCCATATTCTTTAGAGGAAGGCCCTCCATTTCCTTTGCTAGCAAGGGCCATCCATGCATTTGCCATTGATTTAGAGCATATTTTCCATGGTACTAATTTATCTTTCATTGTAAGTTTATATAATCAATCTAGTTTCACCTATATATATATATATATATATATATATATATATACTACAATTTCTATTTCTAGATATCTGTTGTTCAATTGTTCAATCTTCTGTAATGAGAAATGTTTTTTTTTTTTTTTTTTTTTTTTCAGCTGATGCAAAACCTTTTTCTTTTTTTAGGTTTTACATATTTTTAGCCATATTCTTGATTGGGTATTCTGATTTTGTTCAGAATTATTGACTATAGTTTGGCTGGAAGAATATTTTGATGTTAGAAGTGATACCCATTTTAGTTACTATATTTGACAATCATAAAAGTTAAAAATGAGTTATTAGTCATTTTTAAATGAACTATTATCCCATCATTCCCAAGTTGAAGCATCAACCATTGTGTAAGTTTGGATTATGGTATATTAGAAGAAATTTGTTGTGAACGTTCATCTATAGAGAAGGATATATGCCAGGTAATCATCTTCGTAGCGAGAAATCGTTTTATATTTTTGCTTTAATTGTTAAATTTCATTGTTTTACATGGTTTTTGAATTTTTCATAATCTTGATCATCCCTAGCTGTAAGGTCTCCTAAGAAACAGCATAAGATTTGAAGTTAATTGAAAGGGTTTTTTTTCCCTTTCTTTCTTTTGTAGGTTCAATGTCCATCGGTTTCTAAAAGTTCAGTTCCTGATTTTATGAAATCTAATCAAACCGTATTTCTGACATTCCAAAATGATGTATTCAAGACCTTTAAACGGCACGTTAAATGGGATTTTCGTGCATTTACACTTTTAGATATCTTTTGAAAGTCATGTACTTGCTTTGTTGTTCTTTGTTCTCTTGGAGGAAACGACTTACATTTAGAAATGAACGCTAATGAGAAAAAAAGTTACTTCAATCCGGTGTCAAGTAACTTTGAAGCGAGGTAAAAATTTCTACCTATCAAAACACCGTACTTGATTTGTCTCTCTTAATGTTTTCTGGAATAATTACTTATGAAGGACATAATGTATTAATTTTTTTCTAATCATCCGTAGTTTATGATTAAACGTTTCAAATATGTCCTGCAAATTTGTCTTTAGTTTTATTACATAATCACCATTGAAGATGGACAGTAAGCGACAAAATATGAGTAACCATGATATTGATAAAATGTCATGATGTATGAAGAAAAAAAATATGAAAGATATAGTTTTAGATTAACAAAGTGTTCAAAATATAATTTTATTCCAAATTACTATTTTTTATGTTCTTTAGATAAACCACTCATTGAAACAAATACCTCGACTCGTCTTATGGCTTTTGCATTGTTTCGTTTTTTGCTTTTTTCCTTTTTTTTTTTTGCCAATGATATTAATTTTATTCCTCGAATATTGCTTTGCGATATAATAATTACTTATCCTCTGTCATCAAAAATAAAAAGAATAAAATATCTAAGAAATCTGTTCACTTACCTTATCTTTCTGCTTGCTTGTTTCCTCATACTCTTAATATACATGAATTCCTCCAAAAATTCTCCAAATCCGTTTTTCTTCTGTACTTCACTACAGACAGTCCTCTTGCTCCGAAAGCACTTTACTATCTGACTTTCTATTTCCTACTACACACCTTTAGTCAACTTACCTTCTGTCACAAGGGATCTAAATCCTGATTACCTTGTCCCCTTTGTCCCCACTCCTTTACTTTTCTTTATTAGTTTTCCATATAGATTACATTTGGATGAACCTAATCTAGTTTCATCGTAGTGTGTAGATGAGATTAAAAACACATTGGGGATTTTGCACCATCACTATTTTATCGTTAACATTGCTTCATTGCTTGACCCACATGTATCCAGGAAACATATATGATAAATCCGTGTTGTCTCATCCGCTGCGCTCCAAGATGATCAACCATTCCCTTTCTTTGTCTCTGACTGAGTACTTATACGGCAAAAGGTTGTCTCTGAAGCTGTTATCCCTTGCTGGTCATGATAATTATAACCAATAATCTTTCTCTTGTCTTCATTATTTCATTCTCCGTCCCCTATCTTTTACCTGTACCTCTTCAAGCCCTCATCCTGGCCCACCTTTGGCACAGAAGCTATTATTTATCTATACATTTTATGCCTAATATAGTAATTTCTAATAGAACTCGTTTTGGGGGAGTTCCTATTCCTGGTCATCCAGTCTAGGCAATAATTGTATTTGAATGCTATAAAATATATTTGTGCTCTCTTGAAAATTGGTGTTGCCTTGAAAATAAAGTCTCTCTAACTCAGAGAAGCCATAATGCTCATTGTCCCATAGAATTTACGAGTTCATGGCTGTCTTGAATCGACCTCCAAAACCTCCTGTAATGAATTTCTGTCTCGAAGTGTTTAATCTGCCCTGATATTAGTCCTTCAAGATTTTTTTTTTATATATCAATATTGTTTTGCAACCCTCCATTGTTTATTTTAGGACTTCCATTTAGTTTTTAAATTTATGAAAACGGGAATAAGATCTACTACATAGGGAAAAATAGACTTTTGATCTTCCTTATTCAGATGAAATATACTTGTGTTATTGCAGGTATTTTGGAAAGTTTCATCTTTTTCACTATCTAAAGGATGTTTAAATTTGGATTTTTGAAGGGGTAGATATTTGGAATGAGTATGTCCTGGTGGTGCTAGATATTAAAAATGTTTGTCGGTTTTTATTAAAGTAGATCTGTATGATATATTAATTAGCTTGCTTTAGATTATTTTATTTTACACTTCAGTGAGTAATATTCTTTTATTATCACTTGTTTTCTTGTGTGACATCCACCCGTCTTCTGACTATCCAATCTTCCTTTGCTTCAGCTCCTACATATATTCCTTTTATATGTAATATCTGTATTTGAAAGTTATTGAAAGAATGTGGAAGCTGGCTGGTGTTAACCCCAGAAATAGTATTCTCTCTTACCATCTCTGACCTATTCTATTTCTGGCCATGTCTAATGACATGGAAGTTATATCATTCTAAGATACACCAAGATTTTATACCGTTATGGTTTATTTCATAGTGGATATGGCATGATAATTGCTGAAATTTCCTCATGATGTATAATCTTTTTAAATTGTCATTTTTGTACCTTTCCTGTTTTGCTGTTGTTATCATGAGATTGCCAATCCAGGTGATTGAAGCCAAGTAATGTAAATGATTCATGGAAAGATATGATTTAGGTTCTGGTATACTGTACTACCATGTTAAAAGTTTCATCAAAAATAAACATTCCTCTTTCATTAAAATACTGGAAAGGTCCATGTATATTTTCCTTGTTAGGTTATTTTATAGCTGATTGATTGAGACTGGGAATTTCAGAGTTAACCTTCCAGGTAACATCACAGACCAATCTGAGAAAACTTTCCTTTCTTTTTTTATGCCAATTTCTTCAGCAAACTTATATTGTAACCCAATATCCAAGAGAGAAGTTCCTTGTATACCTGTGCAATTTATGGACATGAATATCAATTATTCACAATACTGGATATCAAGAAAATGTATTTCCTGAATAATGGTTACCAAAGTAAGTCTCTCTCTCTCTCTCTCTCTCTCTCTCTCTCTCTCTCTCTCTCTCCCCTAGTGTATTCCTTAGCAATAGCCTTCTGAAAGTAGTAACTACAAGTAATTAATCTAATCTTAGTGTTCTTCAGGATTGTGTTCTTTGTTTACTACTGCTTATGTTAAAATAACATATTATAAGATGTAACTTATAAATCAATGCGGCTTTATCTTTCTTGGTTCATTATCAAGATTATCGACCTGTGATTACTGAATCTGTTAACAGATTATTCGAAAATGTTCCTGCGCTAGTTATGGGGAAATGCTGAATCTTGGTAGGACGCCTTAACAACACGCAGTTTATTTAAGATTCATGATCTCATGAATCTGTTTTTATCTAAGAAATGACACCGGGTTCAACCATATTTAAAATCACCGGTATACAGAGACAATCTTTGTCTGGATAATGAAATTAATAACTTAATTAGAAAACAGTGTGTAGTTAATTCACGCATCATGAGAAAAAAATCTTTATCCTATCCTTTCATATTTGTTATATTATTACTAGCTAAGCTAAAACCATAGTTGGAAAAGATGATGCTACAAGCCGACGGATTCCAACAGGGAAAATAGCCCAGTGATGAAAGGATATAAGGAAATAGGTAAAATGCAGAATATCTTTGATCATTAACAATATAAAAATAATTTGTCGTAAACAATGAAGAAAAAATCATGTCAACCTGTTCAACCTTCACTGCAAGTTTGAATTGAAGTTCCAAGGAATCAAATGGCCGATTAGTTAGATCATTCCACTATCTGGTCACAACTGGATTTAAACTTCTGGAATACTGTGTATATAATAAAGTAGTGGTAATTAGACATATTGGACTAGGTGATTTTTTTTTTGCTCTAATCAGACATGAATATAAACACACAAGGGTTGATTGATTCCTTGTGTTTTAGTAGTATATTTTTCAATATCTGGTAACATTCCTGAAATTACAAATCCAATATTTTTTTTTCATCAGCTTCTATTCGTTTAGGAATAATTTTAAAAACATGACAAACTTCCAATAAATAAGCTATATGAGCCATTTTAAAGCAATAAGCGTCATTTGATGAGACACTTTTGTAGGTAATCTCTCAAATTTTAAGAGTATTTATTGGTGTTAGGTTTTGGTTTTGCGCTTTTTTAAGTTCATAAATTTATATTGCATATTTTTTTCCCTCAGTATTATTTTCTCCATGAATTATTTTGTCCATCGATAAATTGTTTTATCGATATATCATTTGTAATGGATTCTTGATTTCCTCATATTTGTTCATTTTAGTCTTATCTTTTAACAATATTTATTTCACAATTTCGTGATGAAACAGTGTTTTAGGCTTCGAGTTTGATATATTTTTTGTGGGTTTGTCTCGCTGATAAAGTGTGAAATAAGATTTTGAGGATATTGCTTTCTCTTGAGGTTTACTGTACACAAATTTTAATTTTTTCTCATTTTTTTTTTCAGGATTATTCATATGATCATAATCCTTTTATTTGTGACGAATTCTTCTATCATAGGCATAATATCTTGAGAATGTGTGCTTTCATAGTATATTTATACTTGTATAAATGCTTGTCCACATCAGACATGCAGTTTATAAAGTATTTATTTTTTTCCATAATATCAGTTCTTCATGTAGTCTTCTACAAATATTTATCGTCTTTATATTTCATCGTGAACAATGAGCCCAATTAAGGCTGTATTTGAATACATGGTCTTTCATAGTCTCGCTATATGATAGCTCTCTAGGAATATTACGATGGGAAGTCAGAATAGTTTGCGTTAGGAGGGTAGGACCAACGCAAGCTTTGATGTTTTTAGAGGAAACTCGTACTAATGATGGCCACAGTTCCCGTTGTTATTTCTGCTTTTTATGCTTACATTGTATGCTGAATACTGTTGTTAATGGTGGTACAACATCTTAATGTATTTTCTTACTATGGCTAGGTTTTTATTTATGTTTTTTTTTTTACACAAATAGTCGTTAATATTTTGGACAAATATGTAGTTACTTCTGAGGCCATTTTAAAGAATTCTAACGAGGCTGTTATTGTCTGAAGAAGAAAATCTGGCTTATTTTAGTCAGTACATAAGCGTCTTTTTCAAACTTCCTTAACTTTTATTAGATACTTATAGAATTGGCAGCTTAGCAAGAAAACCACATGGCTGTAAAATGGTGCACTGATTAAAGATTCATAAATAGAGAATCAATTTCATTTGCTCTCCTCTTGAGAGAGAAAATGCTTGATTATTTGGGGGAAAGAGAGCCCGTAAGAGTTCCAAAGCTTGAAAGTACATGAAAAACCATAATATATCATGTTCAGAAACATTAACTCATTATTCATGTCACACTCATTATTGTATGGCTGTAACCATGCTTCAGTTCTTTCGTTATATATAATGTTCTCCCCTTTGAATAATTCATAACAATTCCCGGATTTATGGTTTTTATAGATTCGTCAGCAATTTTCAGTCATATTTAGCCTAAGATAGCATTTTGGTTTTAATTTGTAGTTAGACGTTGTAAAAGACTTTTAATAATCCTGAAGAAAATACCAGTTGTAGGGAGTTTTTTTCTTTCAAGGCGCTGGCCAGAAGTATTCTGTCGTTGTCGTTATATCGATTTATGTGATATTCTGCTTTTCTTTTTCATTTCTTAGTCTTAGCCATTACCTCTCATAAGATGTATTCGGATCTCTGGTGTTTTATAAAATCTATTTACTTAGAGATCGTTGAATGGCATTTAACAACATTATTTTGCTCTTATTTTGTCTTTTAAACCGAGAACTTGTGTATCATTCCTTGATCAATATGTAACCCTTCATAAATCATTTTAGTTTTCAAAGTTTTAAATTTTGCTGCCTTCTCTTGTCATGGCCTTAATAAACCTTGACGCAAGTTTGTGCTAAGCCATAAGGAATTGTTCTTTGAAGGATTCAAGTTTCAAAGCTGTGTTTTTCGTGTTCTGCTTGGGGTATTATATAACATTTTGGATTTGTTCTGTGTCTGACATTTCTAATTTTCCATGTATACGAGTTTGGGCCTATTCACTAAAATATTTCAAGTGTTATGATGAATATTATCTTTTTACGTTGATTT
>NC_090760.1:12488004-12490504 GCF_036898095.1 Palaemon carinicauda | reverse complement strand
TTATAAGAAAATCATTTCGAACGAGAAATACAGTCTATTTATAGGTAGTAGGTTGGCCAGGGCAGGGCACCAGCCACCCGTTGAGATACTACCACTAGAGAGTTATGGGGTCCTTTGATTGGCCAGACAGTACTACTTTGGATCTTTATCTTTGGTTACGGTTCACTTTCTCTTTGCCTACACATACACCGGATAGTCTGCCATATTCTTTACAGATTTTCCTTTCTCCTTATAACACTGAGATTACCAAACAAGGGGTTAACTACTGCACTGTAATTATTCAGTGGCTACTTTCCTCTTGGTAAGGGTAGAAGAGACTCTTTAGCTATGGTAAGCAGCTCTTCTAGGAGGAGGACACTCCAAAATCACACCATTGTGTTATCTAGTCTTGGGTAGTGCCATAGCCTCTGTACCATGGTCTTCCACTGTCTTGGGTGAAGAGTTCTCTTGCTTGAGGGTACACTCAAGCACACTATTCTATCTGATTTCTCTTGATTTTGTTTTGTTAAACTTTTCATTGTTTTGATAAGAGATATTTATTTTGACGAGGTTCTCTTCTTAGAATATTCTTTTTCATTTTTTCCTTTCCTCAGTGAGCTATTTTCCCTGTTGGAGCCTGTGGGCTTATAGCATCCTGCTTTTCCAACGAGGGTTGTAGCTTAGCTAGTAATAATAATAATAATAATAATAACATATATATAAGGAATCTTTTTTGTATCCATTATGATATATTTAATACATATATTAATAACTATATTGGTGTAATACAACTTGCAATGGCTGTTATCTTTCCGAAAGGATTTCTTGTGTAGAAAGTATAAAAATTACCATTAGAGGCAGATGATGGTGAGTTTTCCCTATAAGGCAATGTTTTCCAAACTCACATTATTTTATTCATTTTCATCGCATAGGTAATGGCCTGACTAATTCGTAGATATTTTGTTTTAGTTTTATCAGTGTGCACTTAATGGGAGAACCTCCTAAATTGATATCGAACAGTTATGATTACAATAATGGGTACCTTTGTACATCACAGAGATTGGGATCTGATGACTACGTGCGCTATTCAGACTTCGTTAGTGCATTGCAATTCACCATGGAAGTGATGGGCTTGCGGGTTTATTAGCGTCGTTGTACGTGGTTATAAAGATAAACAAAAAGCAATAATGTCAGGTTTAGTATTAATCGATAATTGGAAGCGGCTGGATATGATTTTTTTTTTCCGTGTTTTTTTTTTTCATGCGGCAGGTCAGACATCTCTCTCTCTTTGTAGCAGCAATGAGGTTGTTGATGTTACGTTTCATTATTAAAAGGCGAGTAATTACACGGCTCAAAATTCAAGATGATCGCAGAGTGAGATAATTCGGAAGTAATCTTTTTATTTTGATTGTGTCGTAATTGTTTACCTTAGGGGCGAAGGTAGCATCAAACGAAGATTTTCATGGCTGGAGAGCTTCTTTGAAATTTCCTTTAGGTGTTGACTCACAATGTTCTAATAAATCTTCAGATATATTTGAGGAAGTGGGTAATCTTACTTTGTTTATGGCGGTCAATGCAAATTTTATATTATATATATATAGATAGATATATATGAATAAATATATATATTTATATATATATATAAGATATATATATATATATATATATATATATATATATATATATATATATATATATATGTATAATTAATTGTATATATATAAATATATATATATATATATAATTAAGTGTATATATATATATATATATATATATATATATATATATATATATATATATATATTTATATACCTGTATATATACATATATATACATATATATATAGTATATACATATATATATATATATATATATATATATTTATGAATATATACATTTATATATATATACATACATGCATATACTGTATTATTTCTGTGTATGCATTCATATCAGTTATGTAATGCTATATTAGTATGTGACTTGTCAGACGTCAACGGCACATAAGTCACTTGGAGCGTGCTGATCAGACTGTAGAGCTATCCAATATACAAAGGGTATTCTTTGGATATTGGAGCTATCAATCTTACCTTAGAAACGCCGAAAACCGGAAAGGTGGTAGTCCGTTTTATTAGGAAAATATTTTAGTTCGTATATATAGATAGATAGATTGATATGGTCACAATCATACACACACACACACACACACACACACACACACATATATATATATATATATATATATATAGATAGTCAGTCAGATGTGTTCATTTAAATGTAGGTATATATACTGTATATAATATATATTTATTCATTTACGTTAGTTTATTATTTTTATTATTATTATTACTAGCTAAGCCACAACTCTGGTTGGAAAAGCAAGATGATATAAGCCCAAGGATTCCTACACGGAAAATAACCCCAGTGAAGAAAGAAAATAAAGAAACGGATGGAATAGTGTGCCTTAGTGTACCCTTAAGCAAGAGAATTCTAACCCAAGACATTGAAAGACCATGGTACA
>NC_090760.1:12475504-12483004 GCF_036898095.1 Palaemon carinicauda | reverse complement strand
ATTCCTCCTGTCTTAAAATATTAGAAAGCTGTAATATTTGTCCGTGATTTAACATTTTAATTGATAATGTGGCACTTTTAAAACACAAATACAAAGGAACAACATATTTCTTAGATTGGGAATAAGATAAAATTATAGTTAACGCATTTTTATTTTTATATTTAGAAAATTTATATCAGTCTATTATGTTGAAGTGAAAATTTGTAAGGCTGCGTTATAACGATTTGCTTTGTTTTATACATTGTTAAAGGAAATTGGTAGATGTTAAATAAACAAATGTAAAGCAACTCTCTAACTTTACTTTGTGGTTCCTCTTGTTAGTCAGTTATGCAAGTAAAATCAACTTTAGAGGTGATGTGTATAACTCTAAAGATATGCCGATATAGGAAAAGTTCTACGAATGTTACCCAAAGTCAAGGAAAAGGGTGTTTAGTCGTAGAACAGGTGAGCGCATTTCTATAAAATGGCGTGTGGAAGTCTGAGAAATACAAGGATCTATTTTCCAACGCCGTGGAACAGAGGTGCCTTCCCGGAGAATGGATATTGATTATGGTATCCTACGTGTTGGAAGGTTATTCCACCACCTATCTCTAGATAAATGTTCTTGGCTTATACATTCTTTGTTTCGGAAAAAACTAAAGAAGTTAAGTTTATTCGGAAATATAAGTTATTGTAATATTTCTGAATACTTCCAATAACAAAACATCGATATCATTCGCAAATGAAGTTCGTAAAGGTGTTAGTTCGAAGATTTCTATAAAGTGTCATTCTAAATATGGGCTTCTTTAGAAAAGGAATAAATATTTTCTCTTATTGAATGTGTATTCTAGATAAGGTTCTTTGGAGAAGGTAAAGCTCATCTTGTCGTCCTTAATTCTCAATGTTTTCCGTTTTCAAGATGGTTTCTTATCGCTGAGAGAGAGAGATGCTACAAATTCTGACTACAAAATGAGTTTTTAAACTCTCTTCCTCTTGCTACAATTGTTTCAGTTTTGAGTTGACCCTAAACATTACACTGGAATGCGAAGAAATCGTTTTCGAATGATCAGCCATGTATTATGCATCGAAGTTTGAAATTGGGTGATTTGTTATGTTCCTGAATGCGAATTCAGTCTGAATCAGAAATCACGCAAATAGATGACCATTTGAGTTTAACAGGCATCCCGAGGTTAAATATTAACAATGTCGCTCTTTGGCTCGACGGAGGAACAAAGGGCTGGCGGACCCTTGGGGAATCTCAGGCTCATAAGTAAATAGATGACCTTCCCATGGTAAGGCATGGGAATTGTTTATCTTGCTGTCTTAAGTTTGGTTTCTTTGTTGATAGACTGACTTGGGGTTATTATTATTATTATTATTATTATTATTATTATTACTTGCTAAGCTATAACCCTAGTTGGAAAAACAGAATGCCGTAAGCCCTTGGGCTCCAAAAGGGAAAATAGCCCAGTGAGGAAAGGAAAAAAGGAAAATAAAATATTTCAAGAAGAGTAACAACATTACTATAAATATCTCCTATATAAAATATAAAAACTTTAACGAAACAAGAGGAAGGGAATTAAGATAAGCGTGTGCTCGAGTGTACCCTCAAGCAAGAGAACTCTAACCCTAGGCAGTGGAAGACCATGGTACAGAGGTTATGGCATTACCCAAGAATAGAGAACATTGGTTTGATTTTGGAGTGTCCTTCTCCTAGAAGACATGCTTACCATACCTAAAAAGTCTCTTCTACCCTTACCAAGAGGAAAGTGTCCACTGAACAATTACAATGCAGTAGTTGACCTCTTGAGAGAAGAAGAATTCTTTGGTATTCTCAGGGTTGTTAAGTGTATGAGGACAGAGCAGAATATTTAAAGAATAGGCCAGACTATTGGGTGTATGTATTGGCAAAGGGAAAATAACCGTAACCAGAGAGAAGGATCCAATGTAGTACTGTCTGACCAGTCAAAGGACAAAGAACTCTCTAGCGGTAGTATCTCAACGGGTGGCTGGTGCCCTGGCCAACCTACTACCTATAAATGAGGTATTATTATCTTTCATATTTGGGATGAATTACATAATTCATTGATATCTGTACTTATTCATCTTAGTTTACTTTGTACGTCTTTTTTAACCCGAGGATAAGATTATATAGAAAAATATGATAGGTTATTAATGCATTTCAAATCTTGATTATATTACTTATCAAGAGATATAGAAATGGATAAATAAAGTTGAGAAAGATAGATTAATGATAATGATTTTATATTAACCATTTTCCTTTCAAGTAATTGAAATGCATGTTTTAGTTTGCGTGATATATATATATATATATATATATATATATATATATATATATATATATACATATATATACATATATATATATGTGTATATATATATATATATATATATATATATGTGTGTGTGTGTGTGTATGTGTTTGTATGCATGCACTCTAAAGCAAATATATATTTATAAATATTTAATTGTTTGTTTATATGCATACACATTTATATATCTATATAAATAAACATGTATGTTTATGTATTTAGTATACATGCATGTATCTATTAATCTATGTATGCATAAATATATATATGTATATAATATATATATATATATATATATATATGTATATATATATATATATGTATATATTTACACATGCGTATATGTATATATATGCATATATTTATGTGTGTGTGCCTGTATATATAATGTTTGTATGTATACACACAAAAGCAAGTATATACTTATAAGTGTTTATTTATTTGTATATATGTATACACATTTATATATATATATATATATATATATATATATATATATATATATATATAATTTTTCATGTATGTAATTATGCATGTTTATGTATTTTGTACACATAGAAGTATATCAATCTATGTATGCATATATATATACAGTATATATATATATATATATATATATATATATATATATATATATATATATATACAGTATATATATATATATATATATATATATATATATATATATATATATACACACACAAGTTGCTGTTTCTGACGTTAAGGCTTATATAATCAAAAGTTAATCCTCCTAAAGAAAAAACTTTCTAAAGTTCCATAATTACGATATTAATCGAAACTGATGCAATGCACATGCAGTACAGTATGTGATAAAAAATATATATATTTTTATATATGGCATATATTTGTGATGTGCAGAGATTAAATAGCTTTTATATAAAATGTTTATATTTGAATCAACAACTGATGTACCTACGTTTTCGAAAAAATAAAAAAAAGAAGGAAAATTTTAAGGCTTATTGTGAGTGACACCTTGTAAACTGCGAGGGATTTCTAGTTGAGCTTATTTGGGATATGATATGAAGTTCCTGAGCTGATGTGATGAAAATATACTTAGTCAGTTTTCCAAGAGAATAGAATTAATAAAATTGAAAAATATAGTTTGTGTTAGTTGCTCAGGGAAGTGCATTTTGCCGTCTCATTTATTTCTCGACTATGCAAGTAGAAGAAGAGGGGAAAACCTCTTGAGACCACATTTTCAACGAAATATATGGTATTTGAAGCGTCACGTTTTGACAGCCAAAATCCCCCGAGAGTTAGGCTTGGATTATGTGAAAATATTTCCCTCAGTAACACCTAGTAGCCCAGAGATACCAGAGTTATTCTCTTGCAAATAAAAAAAATATGGTTTTATCCAAGTCCTATAAACAATCATCGCTTTATGCAATGTCTGAAGTAATTAGCATTTGAAAAAATTTACTTTTGGTTTATAGGTATTTCTAATGGTAATTTGATTGACATATTTTGATAGATGGCCCATTATTTTCTATGGCAGAGATCTTTAATAATGGTTGAATAGACATCATTCGAACATTGTATTATTTATGAAATTGGAGAGCAAGTATTTAGTTGGTAGTATTTCAGGTTCTTAGATATATAAAATAATCTTGCATCAATAATGTCAGTAAAGGTAAAACGTCTTATAACACCATTTTTCAAGTGTAATCATAATTATATGATATATTTGATTCATATTGAAAACTCAAAAAGTGATTTCAAAATTTTTCTTCTTTTTTTCTTTCGAATAATTTTAGTAACTTGAGTTATTATTTTTCGAATTACTGCAAAATATATCTAGGATATCTTGGATCAAATTTTAGAGTAGCAGATGTATGAACATAAAGATGAGGAAACGAAAGAGCTAGATCTTAATTGCATATTTGTTCAACTAGATTTTTCTTGATCTATTACTTCTGTAATGAAAGAAAAAGAATGATAAAAAATTCTCTCTCTCTCTCTCTCTCTCTCTCTCTCTCTCTCTCTCTCTCTCTCTCTCTCTCTCTCTCTCTCTCTCTCTGCCCAGAAAAAAACGGGCGTAATTTTTTGTTGTTGCATGCATTATTTGCATAAGCGCTTGCTTTTGATTTAATGCTTACATCTGATCGAGTTTGTTATTGTTGTCAGGAATTATTTGCAGTTTTTGATGGGTCATGAGAATTAGGAAATGATTTTATACACAGATTTCTTATTAATTTAATTTGATTTTTTATATAAGTATTTCACATATTTTAGAGTCCATGAAATACTTCTATCCATATAATTGCACTGCTTTGCTGTGGACATGTATTATTATTATTATTATTATTATTATTATTATTATTATTACTAGCTAAGCTACAACCCTAGTCGGAAATGCACAATGTTATAAGCCCGAGGGTTCCAACAAGGAAAAATAGCCTAGGGAGGAAAGGATGTAAGAAAATAAACTACGTAAGTAGTAGTGAATAATGAATTTGAAATAGCTCGATATGGGTAACAATGTTAAAATTGATCTGTCATATGTAAAAGAGCCTTATGTCAGTTTGTTCAACTTGAAAACATTCGGTGCAAGTTTGAACTAATGAAGTTCTACCGATCCAGCTGACCGATAAGGAAGATCATTCCACAATCTGTTCACAGTTTTATCACTAATACTGGTGATTTTAATTTTATTTTTTTAAATAAGCCACAAATGACTTTTGATATCGAATTTGAAATGCCACAGGCTAATAGACCCATAGGTACATCTCTTATGAGATATGTATTTCGGCCCGGTCAAGGATTCGAATTTTATCACCAAGTTGAAACAATGGTAGATTGTATTTAGGGTATATATATATATATATATATATATATATATATATATATATATATATTTATATATATATATATATATATATATATATATATATATATATATATATATATATAAATATATATGTATATATATGTTTATATATATATATATATATATATACAGTACATATAAATAAATATATATACATATCCACACATGTCCGAGGCTTTTGTTCCGTCAAGGATTCGCACTTTCTCCTAGTAGAAACAAAGGCAAATTGTATGTACGGTATATATATATATATATATATATATTATTATTATTATTATATAAATATATATATATTATATAAATATATATATATATATATATATATACATATATATATATGTATATATATATATATATATATATATATATATATATACATGTAGATAAATATATATACATATACACACATGTCCGAGGCCTTTGTTCCGCAGTGGACTTGTAACGGCTAATGATAGTGATGATTATGTATGATATATATATATATATATATATATATATATATATATATATATATATATATATATAATGTTCGTGTATACACCTGTACATATATGCATATGTATATATATACATATTATATATATATATATATATATATAGATATATATATATATATATATATATATATATATGTATGTATATATATAAATTTATATATATATGTATATATATATATTTATATATATTATAACCTTAAAAGTAATAAGTGCAATTTTTTTTAATAAATTTGGTAGGTTTAAAAGCCCAAATAATATATGAAGAATCATTTCAAAATCGATTATGAATTACTCGTATTTGTCTTTTCTGGTTTGATTCTCTTTTGAAATTCGAAAGTTAAAGGACAATGATTAAATCCAGGTTTTGCTAATATGGAGAAAGTATTTTGATTAAGGAGCATGATAATTCATTCAAATAAAATATCTAATTGTTATATTTTTAATGTTTATTTGTTAAAAAAGAAAATATTCATTATGATTTTAAAAATATTCACTTCATAAATGATTTTGTCTTTAATTGCTTATCTCTTTTATTATTTTCATGACTTTTGAATCATCGTGGAAATCATGCCTGAATATAATATGAATGTTTACATTTGCACGATTTTGTTTTAACAATTTCATAATATAGATGCCTTGTAAAATTCATTCTTTATTGAAATATGATTTAAAAATGGCCAGGAACTTTTAGATAACACACCTTACTTGCATGTTTTTTTTTTTTTTTTTTTTTTTTTTTTTTTTTTTTTTTTTTTTTTTTTTTTCTCTATATCAGATCAATGAAGCTTATTCTTGATTGCGTACTTACAGATGTATTTGTTATATTCTAGCAGGAAATAATTGTGGTTCATTGTTGACTCTCAAAGATTTGATGGTTTCTGATTTCTTGTTTTTATCCATTGTGTATGTTGCCTCCGCTAACAGCCACCGGTGAAATAATATAACTGTAAGGAAAAGAAGTTTTGGTTATTATATATTTCATGTACTTAAAGATATGAATATTGTTCTTATTGAATTTACTATTATTTCGATCACTTGTTAATGTGATGTTATCGCAATCATGTAGTTTCAGAAGTATATTTTCTCCTGTTTTAAGAGAGTATATTATATATAGAGGGGTTTATGTATTTGGGACCAAAGTAATGATTGTTTAGAATTTTCCTGTGACATGTACCGATCAATCTCATTTAAATCGTGTTTATTGCAATAGTAAAGATGCTTTTATTAATTCATATTTATATCTTTGCTAGTTGGTCGTAATATTAGATAGTTGATTTTGGCTGATCAAACAATATTTTCAAGGTTAATTTTGATTTTAGAGAAAATGTGAGGAACCGAAATTAAAATTTCCTGATATAGAACCATTTTTTATTGATTACTCGAATTTTTATGTTTGGAAACTGTCCAATTTTTTTTTTTTATTTCTTTTTTTTTTTTTTTTAGAATTGTTACCTCGAATATGATTGTACCAAGTTTTCGACAAGACAACTACTTTCAAATTACCTGAAAAGAAGAACTTCACAATGGTAGTAAGGAAATACAGTGAAAGCTTGAGTTTTTTTCATGTTTCGCCCATAATTGTAAAAATATTACTAATATAGGCTAATTGAGTACATATCTTTCCCTCAAAGATAAAAAAAAAAAAAATAAGATGATTGACTTTGAATTTATATATGTATGGTGTACTCTATAATACAGATTTGCAGTTTTGTGATACTGTATTGTGACTTAATTTATGGACGCTAAAGGTCTAATATCGAAAGAATATTTTAACGTACTCTATGGGCAAATGGGAAAAATTGCAGGGAAAGCAATGCTCATGTTGGATCTGATAAATTGAATT
>NC_090760.1:12463004-12465504 GCF_036898095.1 Palaemon carinicauda | reverse complement strand
ACCCCTTGGGTGAAGAAGAACCGATTGGTAATTTCAGTGTTATCAGGTGTATGAGGACAGAGGGAAACATGTAAAGAATATGCCAGACTATTCGGAGTGTTTGTAACCAAATGGAAAATGAACCGTAACTAGAAAGAAGGATCCAATATAGTACTCTCTGGCCAGTCAAAACACCCTATGACTCTCTAGCGCTATTATCTATGTATGTATGTATGTATGTATGTATATATATATATATATATATATATATATATATATATATATATATATATATATATATATGTATATGTATATATATGTATGTATGTATATAAAGGAAAGTAAAAAAATTGCCATGATTTACTAACTTAAATTCTCTAATATCAATATAATGTTAGCTTATATCAAAAGCAAAAATTAAAATGCCATGAAAAAGCCATGTAAAAGAGCAATTTTTGCTTGCTTTACATTTCTTTATTAATAGAAAAATAATTTTTTCAAACAAAGGCTGCTCAGAAACCAAGCTTTTCCTTCTATCTTTTTTATTTCTTCCACATCTTGTCCATTTTTCTTATCACTGAACGTTCTCACATGTTCATAATCGTCAATTACCCAAGAAATACGTGTTTGCTTCTTATTCTTCAATTATATTTTTCACTTATGCTAAGTTCAAATGTCTATAAGTCCTAGATTTTTTTCCTTAAAATGCATGAAACAGATGTAAACACGATTATTTTCTGTCTTTAATACCCATAGTTACTGCAAATTATTTGGTTTTACGCTTCCTTAAGTCTGAGATTTATTATATAAATACATCAGAGATAAGATATAAACCACCACTATTTACCAGGCTTACACTAGTTAATAACAATTTAATTTAAAACTCTGTTTATTGTTGCATTTGCAGATGTTTTCATTACAGTCGTAGATAAAAAATAGTTTTGAGGATTATCTTTCAGGCATTAAATACAACCAGGACTGTATTAAGCAAATAGGATAGATGTAATATATGACAATCAAATATCACCACGTCTTATCGGTACTTCATTTCTTACGTTAATTCTTTCTAATAAATGGGAAAGCAAAGTACCATCAAATAATTTTTATAAATATACATACATACATACATATATGTATATGTATATATATATGTTTGTATATATATGTTTATATATACATATATGTATACAATGTATATACATATATGTATATAAGTATATTCTCTAAATAATTAAAGAAATGTTTTTTCCTAAAGTTTAAGAAGTTCCTGTTGCTACAGACGGAGTAAAGCACTATCTTTTCAAATTCTCTCATATGCCAAGTAGTTTTATTTCCTCGCCTTCTCTAATCTGAGATATTATTTCGGAAAAGGCTTGCAACAGAGTTGAAATCTTCAGTTGATCCTATTCTTTTTAAGAAGTGCCCTTAAGAGGAATGCAACTTGAATATTACAGTTGAGTAAGAGTAAGATATTCATTTTAACTGTAACACTATTTTCATAAGAATTTGCTAAATTCAGGAAGTCTGTAGTGTTATTAACAGTATTGAATTGGAGGTTTCGCATCTTTTTTTTTTTTTTTATTAACTACGAAATTGTGCGATGGTCATATAGTTTATAGTTTCAATTTATACGGCTTTCTTAAAGCAATTGTTTCATATACTGTATTTTGTTGAATATAGGTAAAGTTTATTTAGGTTTATTCACTTATGTATCTGTGATTACTTTGAATTTTATATAGAACTCTGTGTATTATATATATATATATATATATATATATATATATATATATATATATATATATATATATATATATAGGTTTATATATACTGCTTATATGTTTTTTATTAACTACAAAATTGTGCGAAGGTCATATAGTTTATAGTTTGAATTTATACGGGTTTCTTAAAGCAATTGTTTCATATACTGTATTTTGTTAAATATAATTAAAGTTTATTTAGGCTTATTCACGTGTGTATCTGTGATTACTTTGAATTTTATATAGAACTCTGTGTATTATATATATATATATATATATATATATATATATATATATATGTATATATATATATATATATATATATATATATATATATATATATATATATATGTAAGTTTATATATACTGCATATATGTTTATATATATATATATATATATATATATATATATATATATATATATATATATATATATTTTATATTATATGTAAGCTATATATACTACAACATTTTCCTCTTCTCAAGTGTTGAAATACTTAGTTTCATAGGTTTATCCGATCTAGCAAATGTGTGAGAACCATCACAGCCGACCAATTCTACAAAATTAATAATGTACCTGTCTACGGGGTTATATATATATATATATAGATATATATATATATATATATATATATATATATATATATGTATATATATATATATATATATACATATATATATATATATATATATATATATATATATATATATATATATATATATGAGAGAGAGAGAGAGAGGAAGAGTGAGTTTTTTCATTTCTA
>NC_090760.1:12448004-12453004 GCF_036898095.1 Palaemon carinicauda | reverse complement strand
AATCTCTAGGGAACCATTCTGTTATTCTTCTTGTCCCTCTATTATCTGTCGTCCTCATTATATGGCATGCCCATGTCTATTTCTGTTTTTTAAATGTTAGAATATCCTGTTTTAGTTTATTTTCGTATCCATGCGGCTCTTTTTCTGTCTGTTATTCCCATCATTATTCTTTCGAAGTTTCTGAGGCACAAGTTAATAATGGTAGGACCATCTGATTAGATAATTTTTATTTCAGAGAAAGTGGCATTTTACATTTCATAATCTCATTTTGTTTACCAAAACCTCTCCATCCCGTGGTTATCCTTCTTTTAATTATACTGGGGATACAGTCCCCTAAGTACGTATATTCATTAACAGTCTCTAGAGATTCGTCCATGACCGTTATTTTTTGTGTGTATTTTCACTGAATATTATCTTAGTTTTTCTCATATTCATTGTCAGTTCTACATTTCTGTGTTTTGTATTAAAGTATTATACCTTGTTTTGCAATTCCTTCTATGATTCACTAAACAGAACTATGTCATCTGTAAATCTTGTTATGGGAATCCTCCTTAATGTTAATTTATACATTTTCCCAATCTAAATTCTTACAAACCACTTCTAAGAACACTGCAAATAATTTAAGAGAGACCTGGTCTCCTGTCTTAAGTCTTATCTCCATCGGAAATTTCCGACTACACATGTTCTAACATAAGATTCAACTATTCCTTGCCTTTGAAGAGCTTTCATTACTGCTGAAAGTTTGACAGAATGAAAGGCTTTCTCATAGTCTATAAATGGCATACATAGTGGTTTGTCATAGATTATTTTTCCATTATCTGGTTGATTACAAGGGTATGGTCAGTTGTTGAATACCCGCTTTTAAATCCTGCCTGCTCTTGGTTGATTAAAGTCTAGCTGTCTTTTAATTTGGCCTAATATAATATTTGTAAATATCGTATATATTACTGTGTGTAAATATCGTATATATTACTGTGTGTAAATATCGTATATATTACTGTGTGTGAATATCGTATATATTACTGAGAGTAAACTTATCGGGCGGCAATTTATCAGGACTTCTGCTTATCCCTTTTTGTGAATTAATATGATAAAATATTTCCAAACCCACTGTCTTGGGTTAGAGTTCTCTTGCTTGAGGGACACTCGGGCATATTGTTCTATCTAGTTTCTCTTCCTCCTGTTTTGTTGAAGTTTTTATTGTTTATATAGGAAATATTCATTTTAATGTTATTACTACTCTTGAAATATTTTTTTCCTTATTTCCTTTCCTCACTGGGCTATTTTCCCTGTTGGGGCCCCTGGGCTTGTAGCATCCAGCTTTTCCAACTAGGGTTGTAGCTTAGCATTTAATATTAATAATAATAACAGAGCATTCTTGCAGATATTTTGTGTAAAGTTCAGTTAGTTTTACAACTATGACATCTCTATCTATTGTTAAATCAAATGTTTGGCCTTCGTCTTCTACTGTTTTGCCTCTTTTCATTTTAATGCTTTCTTTACTTCTCCCATTGTTACTTTTGGTAACGAATCAGGTGTTTAATTATTTCCATTGACGAAGATATTTCTTTGCAATCTTTATCACCATCTTTTTTGTTGATATTTCCATTTTCACCCTTAAAATTATATATATATACTATGTGTATATAATTATGTACAGTATGGTTATATGCTTATATATAGGTATATATCTATATATATGTGTGTATATATATATATATATATATATATATATATATATATATATATATATATATATATATATATATATATATATATATATAATGATCTTGCTATACTCAGGACCCATTAAGAGTTGGTACTGGCTATACCAGTCTATACCCGCAAATTTTCTGAGATCTTCAATCCACCGTCTTCTTTTCCTTTCCCAGCTGATTCTGCAATCTTTAGGGATCCATTCTGTTATTCTTAATGTCTATCTTTTATCTGTCATTCCCATTATATATCTTGCTTATGACTATTTCGTTTTCTTACATGTTTGAAAATTTTCTACTTTAGTATCCGTGTACTGTTTATTTTACCGTAGGATTGTGACGTTGATGTGTGTGTCCGATAATCTGAGCGTTAATCTGGGGACGTTATAAGACTTATTAGTTCAATTCTTAAGATCCATGGCTCATAATGATTCACGCGATTTGAATAAAAATGGTTTTAACAGTAATGAAGTTATTTTTGTCGGAAGTTTTATAGAAGATTAGATTTCAATGATAAGCTAAGGTGTAATCTTACTTCTGAAACAATGAATAGAAAAACCGCGAAGAGTAAAAATAGAACACTGAAAATTTGTATACTAAACAGTGCCATCATCCATGTATTAAACTACTTTCCATAAGGTGACATAAAAATAGATGTATGATATTGAAACACGGGAGTAGCGTGATCAACAGATGCAGACACTTGCTTACGTTAGTTCTTACACTAAGGTTTGAGGGAATTTCAAAGTTTCATGAACACCTCATCGATGGAAGTGTTGCCAAACTGTCACTCATCAGAAGTGTGAAAAAGCCGCCCCTCCACCCCCCTCATCTCCCTCCCCTTCACTGCCCCGGAAATTCGATTTACATAAATCTATGTCTAGTTATTATAAGACCACTTTTTGTACATATTGTATGTAAAAGGGAATGCCACATCTTTATAATTATTTGCAATGTTATAACGGTTTGTACTCTTCACTCCCAATATTTCAAGGCTAAAATCCAAGAGAGCCAGAAGTAGTTTGTGTAAGAAATTTCAATTATATACAGGGATATGTGTTAATGAATGTTTTATATATGTATGTATATATAATGTAAATATATATATATATATATATATATATATATATATATATATATATATATATATATATAATGTATGTGTACACAAGCTTAAGTTGTTATCTGGAAAATAATTATGCATCTCTTAAGATATTAGGAATGATGTTCCTAAAACATTGTATATATAAATACACATGTAAATGTGCGTATGTATATATGCTTTTTTAGGAATCCTTATACCTATATATTGTTGTTTCGGAAGTTTCAGTGGCCTGAGAAATTAAATGTTTCTATCTAAATGCATACTACCACATTTAAGAGGAGGTTGTATTTCAGGGCGGTAGAGACTATTTCCAAAATGGCGGATGAGCCTCTTCACAAAAGGCTAAATGAAGTTACATAAAGTATGTACCAATCAATCCGTATTCTTCCAAGTTTCTTACATTCTTAGTGATCTATATAATATGAATCCCCAAAGTGCCTGCCTTCCAACCACATACCTTCTATTGAGGGAAATGATTGATATGGTATAATGTTGTTGGTTTTGTATGTTCTTTTATGCGATACAGAAGGTAATAAATATATGATACGGATGTGAGTACAGAGGGTATGTTAACGTAATGGCATTACGTAAAATCTCTGGCACTGTAATGAGATAATAATGATTGGGCGTTAGGGAAGGAAGTATTTTCGCTTAGTGTGTATGATTTATATATAATTTAGAATTATATAGCAGTTTGCGATGTAGATTCTGGGGATGTAAAAGGAGGTTGGTCTCATACAGAGATGACAGTTGATAAGGAGTACCTGCAGTTCAGTAAATTAGAATGTACAGGTTTAGTCTTCTGCATATGTTTTGAAATTGGCTGGCAAAGGGATTAACCGGTGATGAGGTGTGGGACAGAGGTAGATGGAGAAAGCTGACAAGAAACATCGACCCCACATAGAAGCGGGAAAAGATGTAGACAAAGAAGATTATTATTATAATTACTATTATTACAACTACTATTATTATTATTACTAATTATTATTATTATTATTATTATTATTATTATTATTACTATTATTATTACTATACATATTGTTAATTTGGAATAGAATTTAATGTAAAGTTTATCAGATTATATTTGAAATGGGCATATGGAATAGGTTGATGCATTCAATATCAGTAAGGGAGGTAGATTTTAAGTGATCATTACTTTGTTGAAATACAAGCGAAAGGTAAAAGTAACTATAGATTTAGATAAAGGCATTTGATTTCCTAAGATGAAATTTGTTTTTTGTTTTTATTTTCTTAAAAATATCGTGTTATTGCTATTAGTAGATAGGAATTTTATAATATTGAATCGAATTAGATATTGTTAGATATATTATATTGTTGTTGATTTATTTTGTATAGCGCTTTTGTTAGTTTATTTGCGAAATAATATTTTTGCTCATTTATGGTCTCCTTGCAAAGTTATGCTAATGAAACACAAATCAATGCAATTTCTTTATCTTCACTACTTAAATTAACTTGTAATGTTATTCCAACATTTTTTACTATTAGATATGATACCATTTATAGTTAAATATAAAGTTCCGTAGGGTTATGTAGTCTTTTGAAAAATTCCCTTGAACCTACAGACCTGCTAGACCGGGGTTCGAAACCCGACCAAGCTCGGTAGTTTCTTGTAGCGTCTGGAACCTCCTCATCCTTGTGAGGTAAGGATGCTGAGTTTGTGTAAGCCTATAGGTCTACCTGCTGAGTCATCAGCTGCCATTGCGTAGCCCTATCTATTCCTAATTTGGGTGAAGAGGAGGGATGTGTGCTGATTATATACATATATGACATTCTCCTTGGCATTTTCGCTTTCCTTTGCCGTTGCCTTTCATGTGCGACCTTTAACCCATTTAAAAACTTACGTTTATCTTTTAATACACCATTTTGCAGTTTCATTCGTTGTTATGTGTTTTGTGTATACTATTAGTAGAGCATTGAACGAGCTCGTAAAGAGTGTTATATTTAGTTCATATAGAAATCCAGTTGGAAGACAAATTTAAGGATTTTTTCACAGAGGATGTTTTAGAGAATGGCTAGGCAATGTCATAATGCATGTTGATTTTTTTAAAGATATTGATGCAATTATATTTCACATTGAACAATAAATCCTATAACTATTTCTTACCGTTTTTGAGACTCCTTATATTCAACAGAGCATGAAAAAGATAATTTATACGTAT
>NC_090760.1:12433004-12443004 GCF_036898095.1 Palaemon carinicauda | reverse complement strand
AGGTATCTAGCCATGTTCATAGTAAGGGTTGTGAGGTGTCAAATTCAGGACTATATCTTCAGTATACATTATTCTTTATGATGTTGATGGTCCAGTCTAGATGTATATTGACAAGCATGGACTTTACCTCCAAAGATGCAGTATCAATTCAGGGAGCATAATGACAATGTTGTTTCAGGTTAACCCGGCCTATATTTAGGTTACAGGGAGGACCTGTTTGAAACTCGTTAATAAAGTATCTGATAAGATTGTTCGATTTGTTAGCAAGTAAGGAGTGAAGTATAAGTTTATCTTTATTGTATGTGGTATAATGAGACATGGTAGATCTGATTAGATTACCTTTTTTCTGGTTCTTTTTACAGTACCTGGTACATGCAAGTTTCCTTCCTGTAGCCGCCAATAACTTTGTTAAAATGCTACTTCTAAAATTTACTTTATCTTTTCACATTCCCTTTAAGGTTCATTTGGATATTCTCAAATTTAGGTGGGTTAGTATATTGTCTATTTTCTTTGAGCAGTTCGTCTTGATTATGATAACAAAGATCACTAACTTATCTTATTCTCTGAGTTTCTAGTTACCTTTCATCGATTTTTTTGTGTGTCTACTTATATCTAGCGAGTCTATTTGAAGAGTAACCTCTTAAAATCGTATGATGGCATTGTTAAGGACAATGTGAATGATTTTCTGAAACTCTTGAATAATGAGTGATTATTTGTAGAAAAATAATGAATTTTATGTTTTCGATTTTTTAATGTTTTGAGATACTCTACCTTTATTTTATTCTTTTCATGTTTTTTTTTTTTCTTTTTCGGTAAAGGTAAGTGAAACAATCATTTAAAGTAATGATGCAGATTTGCTTCCATAGTTCTTTAAATAATCTCTTCTAAACTTTTAACGGCCTTCCTTGTCAGTGTAACTCATGTAGATGATTTTGTTGAGCATGAATAATGGCATTTATTTGTAAATGAAGATGGGAATGGTTTCCCTAAGTTAAATTATGGGTGATTGCGTAGGTAAATGATTATTGAGTCATTCATGATTTTGATCTGTTATTTATAGTTTATCAATATTTTGAGATACCCAGTTATCTTTGTTCCATTTTGACTTTGTAAAGGTACCGAAAATATTGTCATGAAAAAAAAAAAAAAACCCGCTTAGATCAGTAACTAAGCCTTTTTTTTTTTTTATTAAATTTTTATTCTTTTTTTTTTTCTTTTTTAAGTCAGTCACTAAGACTTATATTTTATGCAAAACTGTAACCGAATTTTTTTTCATACTAATCGGAATGAGCTAAATTAAATAGCCGATCATTACCAGAGTCAATGCATGAATTTTAATTTTTTTCAGCATAAAGACGTCGGTGCGTATTTAGATAGAAATTCTATAGGAAATCAAAATTTTAGTACTGGGGAACAGGGAGATCCATTTTAAATGAGAAATAGATAAAGGGTTCTGTGATGTTCTTAAAACGAAGCTTAAGTTTAGATGTGACGAAAAGGCGGCGTTAAGAAATTCATACTAATAAAAAAATTTAAACACAAGTATCCATTTATTTCTGGTTATTTTTTATTCGTTTTAGGTATTAAAGTTACTTTCAAAGTCTATATTGAGACGTTCCGAGTAAAAAATGAACAAATGTAATTAATTATTTAAGTCTCTATGTTTATTATTTTTCTGATTGGACTTGTTTGAAAAAGTTGATATAATTCTCCGTGGTAGTTCAGCATCCTTATTAATGAAGTAATGCCAAAAAATTCCATCGAAATACTCGTATACCTTTCATGTTTCATTATTAACCTAAGTACTTTTGAAATGTTTTCAAAGTATGATTTTAGATGAATCCCCTGAGACAAATCTGAGGTTTTCTTTTTTTTTCTCTTTTTTTTTATGATTTCACACATGTGCGTGAGCATTGTGTTATGAAAGACATGTTAATGACAAACCTGACTGTCTTTGCTTTCCAATGAGTAACTATCAAATGAATAACAAATCTAAGTTGAACATGTCTACATTTTCAAAGGCTCTGGCCATAATGCATTGTAAAATATTTTATTGCAAATTATGGTTTATGAAGATTGTGAATATGGTGGAAAATCGGTCAGTCTCTCTTGCCAAAATCTATGAAAGTTTATTCGCGTTAATATGTTCTACTTAAGGACAATTTATCAGATACGATTATATAAGAACTTCATGAAATATATATATATATATATATATATATATATATATATATATATATATATATATATATATATATATATATATATATATGTATATATATGTATATTTATATATATATATATATATATATATATATATATATATATATATATATATATATATATATATATATATATATTTATCTATCTATCTATCTATCTATCTATCTATCTATCTATATATTTAATTTACCACACATTCCAAACAAAAGGAATCATGAAACATATTTTATTGAATTAGTAAACATATTGCAAAGAGAATATCTTATTCATTAATTAGATTTAAATATAGTTACCGAATCATGAATGTTTTTCTATTTCTAAAAAAATTATCTATTACTTAAATTCTAATATAATTAAAAGGGAGTCTCAAGATGCTCTGAGGTGTTCTTTTTTTTTATATTCAAACTTTTACCATCATTATTAAGGTATAGAGATTTTAACTGTCGTTGTGAATTCTTTATATATATTAATACATTTTTATGTATAATTACTATTAATTTACAATCACACACTTTCTCGTCCTATTTTAATATTTTACTTTTCTTTATAATATACTGTTTTGGTCTCTCTCTCTCTCTCTCTCTCTCTCTCTCTCTCTCTCTCTCTCTCTCTCTCTCTCTCTCTCTCTCTTTCTCTCTCTCTCTCTCTCTCTTTCTCTCTCTCTCTCTCTCTCTTTTCCTCTCTCTCTCTCTCTCTCTCTCTCTCTCTCTCTCTCTCTCTTATTAGCCACAAAGATTGATAAGTATTTAAAGGGACTGTTCATTAGTATTGATGAGTCTGGGACTGTTAATTATACCTTGTGCTTGGTGCCCAGCTTCTACTTTCCTTAAGTACCAATTATTACTTCATATCAATTAAGTAAAACGACAGGTGTAGAATAACAATTTTTGAGAGAGATAAAATGATAATCGGATATTCAGTCTTAGGCCGCAAGGTAGAATCGACCTGCAGACAAAGGGTATTTTGAAAGTAAAAGGTGTCTTTTCAGTTCCAGTATTATGAAAATAGATGGTCACCAGAACGTCAGCTGGGCAAGTCAAAGTGTGGTGCCCACCACGGCAGTGGCTTCCCCAGTTAACAGCTTAAACTGACTGTCCCGGTCTGGGATCGATCTGCTGCCATGCGAATGCTAGGCGAACACGTTACCACTGTACTAGCCAGCATCCGTGAAAAGATGTCAGATGACTATATGACCTGCAATATCAGTGAAAATATCTCGAGAAAAAGTATCATATATTCAATGACTCAAAATTGACTTTTCAGATCATGGCTATCCAGATAAGATAAAGTTTTCAATAAAAATAATTTAGAAAATAATCGGATCATCAAAAAATATGAGTTAAGAAATAATGCAATAAGACTGATCGACGTTGTCTAGTCATTTGCACTGAGATTTACATAAGTTAGTTGTATTTTATGCTTGTTAATTTTTTTTTATTTTATGATTCTGAGTTTTATAGATGAAGTTAAAAAAATATGAATTCTTTCATGAATATATTTGTATTCAGCTTGTGCATGTAGAGGTGGAGGATGATTATGTATGTATGTATGTATATATAATGTATATATGTATATAATATATATTATGTATATATGTATACATATAAATACATATTTATATATGCATACATATATATATATATATATATATATAAATGTATATTATATTATGTATATATGTATATATATGTATATACAGTATATATATATGTATATATATACATACATATATATATATATATATGTATATATATATACTGTATATATTAAAAAATTTTACATTTTTATTTTTCTTTGCTTTCTTGAATGCGATGACTATGAATCGTTTCTTTTGCCTTCAAGAGGGTTCTCCGTTAACATCGTGAATTTATACAAAAAGACATTAAACACTATAATTGCAGTTTTGTCTTTATTCTACCAATATATAAGGTTATGTGTGAGCTCATGGTCTCTGCTACATGCAATAAAAATGTTTTGAAATTATTCTACCGATGTAGAAGGTTAATGTATGGGAAGGATAGATTATCTAGACCTTGGTGGAGATATCTCCTTGCAATCATATCAGGTAGGTGTATGTGTGAACTCATGGTCTCTGCTACATGCAATAACAATTATTGAAATTATTCTATCGATGTAAAAGGTTAATGTATGGGAAGGATAGATTATCTAGACCTTGGTGGAGATATTTCCTCAAAGAAAAATTACCCATATTGATATTTGTACATAAATCTTCAATTATTTACAAGATATCCCCTTGTGGTAATTCGGGATGTCGTAAGGGAATCTATGGCCGTTATATGCAGTTCTGATTACTTGTAAGCAGCAGTTTTAGTCGACAACTGGTGAATGTTTTGTAACTGCATACGGTTATCATGTAATCTAATGTACATTGAAAAGAGCCCCTTTTGGGAAATGAGTTTATTTAAAATGACAAGGGTATTTTGATTTTTGTGATATGTATATGGTAGAGGAAGAAATATGTACAGAACTTCTATGATAATCAAACGTTCCCCATATATATATATATATATATATATATATATATATATATATATATATATATATATATATATATATATATATTTATATATATATATACATATATATAAATATATGTATATATATATGTATATAATATATATATGTATATATATGTATATATATGTATCTATATGTATATGAATATATATATATATATATATATATATATATATATATATATATATATATATATATATATATACATATATATATATATATATATGTATCTATATGTATATGAATATATATATATATATATATATATATATATATATATATATATATATGGATCTATATGTATATGAATATATATATATATATATATATATATATATATATATATATATATGTATAATATATGTATATATATATATATATATATATATATATATATATATATATATATGCCCATAAGTTTTGAATAACAAAGTTACATAAAGTAAAATCTCGATGAACTCACCAAGGCTTAAGAAATTTAGCAAGCTATTTTATTGAGTATGTCTTTCGGTATAATGCTATCCTCAAAATACTTTCGTTGAAGTACTTCTAATGTAAATTGCAGGTATAGAATTATATTTTTTGGGCTTGATTCTTCCATTTGTGACTTCCTAGTTGATGATTTCAAGTATTTTAGACTTGATTCTTCCATTGGTGACTTTCTAATTGACTATTTCAAATATTTCAGACTATTGTTTCTTCCATAGATGAACATTTCAAATATTTTAGACTATTGTTTTTTCATTTGTGACTTTCTAGTTGACTATTATAGATATTTTAGATTATTTTTTCTTCCTTTAGTGATTTTCTAGTTGACTATTTTAAGTATTTTAGACTATTGATTCTTCCATTAGTGACCTTTTAGTTGACTATTTTAAATATTTTAGACTAATGTTTCTTCCGTAAACAAACATTTCAAATATTTGTAGACTATTGCTTCTTCCTTTAGTCTATTTTTTCTTCCATAGATGAACATTTTAAATCTTTTAGACAATTGTTTCTTCCATTAGTGACGTTATAGTTTAATAATTCAAATAGTTTAGACTATTGATTCTTCCATTGGTGCTTTTCTTGTTGAACATTTCAAATATTTTAGACTATTGATTCTTCCATTGGTGATTTTCTTGTTGAACATTTCAAATATTTTAGACTATTGATTCTTCCATTGGTGCTTTTCTTGTTGAACATTTCAAATATTTTAGACTATTGATTCTTCCATTGGTGATTTTCTTGTTGAACATTTCAAATATTTTAGACTATTGATTCTTCCATTGGTGCTTTTCTTGTTGAACATTTCAAATATTTTAGACTATTGATTCTTCCATTGGCGATTTTCTAGTTGAACATTTCAAATATTTTAGACTATTGATTCTTCCATTGGTGATTATCTAGTTGAAAATTTCAAGTATTTTAAGACTTGATTCTTCCTTTGGTGATTATCTAGTTGAAAATTTCAAGTATTTTAAGACTATTGATTCTTCCATTGGTGATTTTCTTGTTGAACATTTCAAATATTTAAGACTATTGATTCTTCCATTGGTGATTTTATAGTTGAACATTTCAAATATTTAAGACTATTGATTCTTCCATTGGCGTTTGTCCCATTGAATATTTCAGACGTGTTAAACTAAAAGCAAAGATGCTATTGACGGTCACTTAGGTCTGTTTTTGCTGTTAATGTTAACATTAATTGATAGAAAACTAATCTGTGTCTGATCTTTGAATAAAGTATTTTCTCTTATCTATTCCGTTGTTTAAAAATGGCGTTTCATTACATATTTAACCAGTGTATATAAATTAATTGATGCTAGAGAATATTGTAGTATGAAATATACTGTATATACTGTACTCTTGTTCCTGTATATGAATTCTAAACCTTGATCGAATGGCAACCAGGCATCTGATAGTGTTTAGATAATTATTTAGTATTTTCTTTTAAAAACGTATACTGAAGTTTAGCGATTAGTTTTATAATCTTTTACCGTTATAAGTAAAAGTTTAAGAAGTACAGTAATTGAAATTGAACTTTATAATAAAATTTTGCATAATTACAGTCGCTTGTAGTTATTCTCTACATTAAAACTTTCCAGTATTTTATAAGCCTCTGTTCAAACGATCCACTAGTTGAAGGATGTAATGGGAGTTTTGTAGTCACTCTCTGTTAGAGGAACGGTTATTTGTCGAAAATATATACATTCGCGCAAGTATAGCTCTTGCGTAATGATCTGACCCTTTGCATAGTGATAACGCACAGACGAGAGCATTTTCAGCCCCAATATGTCTGTTCATTTTGATATGAGACATGAAACAGCGAAATAAGTGTTGCAGTTTAGGATAGGTCAGAAGAGACGAATTATGGAAGCAATGGAAGACCCTTTTTGGCGAAAGGCCATATTATTCGAGGGTTATTGTAATGAATAGAACCCGCCAGAGAGATATACTCAGACTCTGGAGGATTGGTACTCACCGAACCAGCTATTCTAATCCTACTTCACAGTCACTGAGCAAATTGATGGATTCTCATCACTGATCGGAGTCCTTACGAGTCAAGTTTTATGCAGGATACAAAACATCCCTTAAACCCAAACGAGTTGAACATCTGAATGTGTTTAGCGAATATTTTTGCCTCCGAGATTTCAGTTGTAATTCATATACACATTTTCCATCTATTTTCAATCTTACTTTGCGCTGGATTCGAAATAAATAATGCGTAATATAAAAATTCTCTGCCGTTATTTTTTCCTGTTCTGAAACATGGTCTGAGTTTATCGTAAATTTCTCTTGTCACCATCAGGTTTCCATGATTATTTCGTTGATAATCTAATTGAGACATTTGTTATTAACCCTAATACAGCTAGGTTACCGTGAATAGATTATTAGATAATTATATAACATTACGCCTGATTTAAATAAAGAGAAACAATATTTTGATTTCAACGTTCCATATGGGAAAGGGAGGCTGAATTTAGTATTAACTTGTTTTCTGTTTAAGAATATGGCAGGTGCCGTGAAACCGTCTAAATATCTTTATGGTGGTTTGTCGTCCTCCTCCGCTTATCCAGATTATGTTAGATATTATACACTATTGTACACAGCCCGTCAAAAATGACGGTTAAATAGATATGCGCACACACTACTCCCTTTCCCCTCTATCCGAGGAATGAGGAGAGCTGAACGTAACTATATACATACATACATAAATTCATACATACATACATATATATATTATAAATATATATATATACTGTACACACATTTATATATTATATATATGTATATATATCTATACTGTACATGTATATGTATATGCATATATATACATGTATATGTATATGCATATATATATATGTATATATATATATATATATATATATATATATATATATATATATATATATATATATATATATATATATATTTAGTCCGACATAGGGGAGATTGTTATTTGTTAAAACGCTTTTTTGATAACTTATAAGTAGTGTGAAAAGGTATTTGTTAACTATTCAATTAAAGGTGTTTTGAAGAAAAAGTCGCCAAAATTTTCACACCTTCAATAATGGAAGCGAAGCTTTGACGCTAATAAATGGGGAAATTCACCGGCCCCTCTGTAATATTGTGCAAGATGAATTAGTTCGCTTTATGTCTCTTAAAGTTGAATTTATTGTATTTTTTCCATTATTAAGTATAGACTTCCTCTTTCCAAGATGAAATTCTAAACATTTTAAATTAAGTAGAATTTTTCAGTACAGAAACCGATACTGTTGGCTGTAAATGACTACTATCAGGCCACACGGATGCCATGTACTGGATTACCTTATATCCAGCCTTGGAAATTACTATTGTTCCCGAGGATTTATTTTGAAGATAGTCTCTGTATCAGGGATCGATATAAAGTCGAAAAGAGGCTTAGGTCTTCCATTTCGTTCATATTTGCTTTTATTAGTTCGATGAGTACGCTACTGATTAAAAAGTTCCTGCACTCTATGAAATCATAAGAGTAGTCAACACTTGCAATATGTCGTATTTTTATAAAAGCATCTTTTCTTATTTTTCAGAATACAGTATTCATAAATAATGTTCGTTATCATTCAAGTTTGTAGCACCTTAGAGTTTTGACATACAGTAATATGTTACTTTTTTTTGTAGATTGCCTGGCCCTTGCGGCCAAGCACCGGCTCTTGCAATAATGTAGCCCGTCGGTGATAGGTGTATTTTGGTTTCTAGGTGATTAAGGATATAGAGATAAAGGATATTCAGCAACTTTTTTTTGTAGTTGGTTAAGGATAAAGGATAATCAGCAACTTTTATTTATTCATCAATCTAGTTTTTCTTATTTTGGAGGCTCTCCTGCCCCTTTTTAGGTCCAAGAAAGTGAAGAAGGTAGTATACAGCATATAAATTATCTTGTACAATAATCATGCGAACACGATCTTACGTCGCTATGATGTAATTTTTCTGATTAATTTCATCCTTTGATTTATAATAGGAGGTTTCCATTTAAGCTTTCCGTGTGTTGATTTATCAGCTTCATTTCGCAGAAGCCAGTCGCGTGTGCTCCAGGAGTTCCCTTCTAGAGGTCGAAAATATTGTGCTAGAAAGTTATTTGTATTGTGTGTCGTGCCATTAGTATCTGGGGAACGGAAGTCTTTGTGCACATGTTAATAACAACGGCCTCCTATTATAATCGGGTAAAGGTGTAGCTACATAGATAGCTTATTACTATATGTTATGGTTTACGTGTTTTGTCTTCTAAGAGCGCTAATTACCTTCTCCCTTGTAATAACCATTGTCATGGGATAGGCAAGACTCTCTGTCAGCATGTTTTATGTTCATTACAATACAGTAAACAAAGTTCTTTTCCGCTGAGGTCAGTTGGGTAGCATTGGCACGCACTCCTATTTGCTACCAGTAAATGACAGAAAACCTGTTAATTAAATGACAGGGTGACTTTGATTGTCAGTTAATAACAATGAGTGCAAATCTGCTCGTTCGCCTTGTGACTCGACTGTGTTGGCGCCGCCGTCTTTTTAATCAAAGAGACAGGAACGGGGGCCCACCTGATGCTGGGACTGCAGAGAGATGCACTTCAATCAGTCATTAGCATATCCTCAGTCAGCTTCGTCTACGTGCGCGAGACTGCGTCGGATGTTGATTAAAAGGCGGAGTCTCCTGCCGGGTTAGAAAATCCTCACTAAAACACGCCAGGCAGATGCAACAAGATAAAGGCAAGATAATGATG